>NC_052329.1:3412586-3712586 GCF_016432855.1 Salvelinus namaycush | reverse complement strand
TAACCAAGCCATGAGGTTGCCTGTACAGCTCCAAGACAGGATTGCATTGAGGCAGAGATCTGGGGAAGGGTACAAAACATTTATGCATCATTGAAGGTCCCCCAAAACACAGTGGTCTCAATCATTGTATTCTAATATTAACCAAGGCCTTCATAAACACAACCAAATTATTATGTTTGCGATTGCGTATATTAAATATATTATCTACACTGTAGAATGTTACGGTTAGAATGACTGCTCATTAGCGTGAAGGGGGGTCCATCGAGGCCCAGCGGATCAAGGGTTAAGCGATATATTAGTGGCGACCACCTCTTCCAAGGCAACAGGAGACACCATACTTCTCTATATACTGAGCTAGAGGGAGGAATAATCATGTCTAAATCCATTTAGGATGGGGTGAAATGCTAGTGCCTGGAAATTCAATTTAAAGTTTGTTACGGATCCTACGTCTTTCCATCTTTAAGTTTTTTAAATTTGATCCTGGATCGCTTACCATACCATATGAATTTTGAAACCGCACATTTTATCCCTATCGACAGAAGGGGAAACATGGGAATCATTGAACTACAGAAATTCAGCCGTGGCAATATATTCATTTTGACAATAGATATTCACTTCTTCAGGATTGCTGGGTCCCCTGTGGGACGGTTGAGCTAATGTAGGCTGATGTGATTAGCATGAGGTTGTAAGTAACAAGAACATTTCCCAGGACATAGACATATCTGATATTGGCAGAAAGCTTAAATTCTTGTTAATCTAACTGCACTGTCCAATTTACAGCAGCTATTACAGTGCAATAATACCATTATATTGTTTGAGGAGAGTGCACAGTTTTGAACATGAAAAGTTATTGACAAACAAATTAGGCACATTTGGGCAGTCTTTATACCAAAATTTGAACAGAAATGCAATAGTTCATTGGATCAGTCTAAAACTTTGCACATACGCTGCTGCCATCTTGTGGCCAAAATCTAAATTGCACCTGGGCTGTAATAATACATTATGGCTTTTGTCTTGCATTTCAAAGATGATGGTACAAAAAAAATACAAAAACACGGTTGGTTTCTTCTTTGTATTATCTTTTACCAGATCCAATACGTTATATTCTCCTACATTCCTTTCACATTTCCACAAACTTCAAAGTGTTTCCATTCAAATGGTACCATGCATATCCTTGCTTCAGAGCCTGAGCTACAGGCAGCTAGATTTGGGTATATCATTTTAGGTGAAAATTGAAAGAAAGGGGCCAATCCTTAAGTTTTGTTTGGGGATGATGAAAAGGCATGATGAAAAAGCAGCCACTTTGTACAAATGGTTCTATAATCCTATTTTCTTAATTTTTGAAAATAGAGGTGTATATAATAATGCAAAATCGATTCAGGAGAACGTTTCAGGAAAAGTGTTTATGCCTGTTTGAGTAGAAAGTGTACCCGTTTGCATTTGGATGACATACTCACCAGGTATGAACGAGGTTGTAATCAGAGAGTATATGTTAGAGAGCTTTGGTTGCATGTGGATTGTAGTTGGTCATATTAGATTTGTCCTTCATGCCCAAAATGGCATTCATGTCTGTCCTAATAACAGATGGAATTCAGAAAAATTCTAGCTAAAAGCTGTTCAGAGAATCCAAAAAAACGTATGATTATATGAATTCGTAGAATTAACATTAATAATGAAAATGTTCTTTCCATTATGGATGCATTTTTAGGAAAGTGATTCTGCCTTCTTGGTCTTCGCCTTTGAGTTTGAGTTTCGTATGTAATATTATGGTTACACCTTCAGTTTTGTTTGGGGCTGATGAAAAAGCAGCCATTTTGTACAAATGGTTCCTCATTTTATGTGCTTCCTTACTGAGCAGGTATGTTTCTTGGAACACTACTATATCAACATGGTTTCTTGCCAGAATATCAAGACAACTTGAACGCTAGATAGGACAGTTTAGCCCTTTCAAATTCCAAGAGAGAATTGCTAGTATCGCAATTGTTATATTAATTAAATAATTGTTATTGTGTTGATAAGCTCATGGATGTGTAACAAAAAGCAGAACTAAGATGGAAACTCACACATTGGTCGTTTCCCATTAAAAAAAACTCCCTGTAAACCATTCTCCCCTCCCTCCGCTTCCCTGTCTCCCCTTCCCTAACCCCACCTCCCTAACCCCACCTCCCTAACCCCACCTCCCTAGCCCCACCACCCTATACCCCCCCTTCCCTAACCCCACCTCCCTAGCCCCACCTCCCTAGCCCCACCACCCTATACCCCCCATTCCCTAACACCACACCCCTAACCCCACCTCCCTAGCCCCACCTCCCTAGCCCCACCACCCTATACCCCCCCTTCCCTAACCCCACCTCCCTAGCCCCAACACCCTGGCCCCACCACCCTAGCCCCCCCTTCCCTAACCCCACCTCCCTAACCCCACATCCCTAGCCCCACCTCCCTAGCACCCCCTTCCCTACCCCACCTTCCTAACCCCACGATCTCTAGCCCCCGTTCCCTAGCCCCTCCTTGCCTAACCCCACCTCCCTAACCTTACATCATTGTGCAACATCATGGGTAAACTCTAGGCACCTTTCAGCTTGAAAAAGTGGATTTATACTGGTGTGGGGATTTAATAGGGGTGGCAAGTAGCCTAGTGGTTAGACCGTTTGACTAGTAACCGAAAGGTTGCAAGATTGAATCCCCGAGCTAACAAGGTAAATATCTGTCGTTCTGCACCTGAACAAGGCAGTTAACCCACTGTTCCTAGGCCGTCATTTAAAATAAGAATTTGTTCTTAACTGACTTGCCTAGTTAAATAAAGGTAAAATAAAAATAGTACAGTATGATGTAATATCTGTCTGAATGGATCCATCAGATGTTGTTGAAGAACAGATACTGTATCTCCTGTACTACACATTACCTTCAATAACATCACCCTCACAGGCTTCCTCCAATTACCCCCAATTACCTGCTCCCCAAGTTATCCTCCAATAACAAGTCCCAATTAACCCCCTCCTGCCCCTCCCTCCCTACAAGCACCCCCTGGTGGCCGTATGCTTGTTTTTTAGCCGGGGGCTCATTTCTCCCTATATCAGCAGCTCCCCTTCTCTCCTCTTCCTCTCCCTCTTTCACTCTCACACTGCAGGAGATGCCAGACTGACAGACACTCATCCTCTCTCTCTGTCTGTCTGTCTGTCTGTCTCACCAGGATAAGGTTTACTGTTGCCAGGTAGGGCAGAGGTAGAACAAGGTTTTGTGTGTCAATCGCTGTTTTTTCACTTCTGGTTACAGGTGTCTGTGTTGTATGGTGTGTCTCTTCATTGAAAGCACTTTTTGATCATGTCTTACTGTCTACAGAGTGTTCTGTCTGCAAGGTCTTGGTTTGGTCTCTCTCCAACAGGTGACGGAACTTTCCCAGTCTTCGGCCTTGTCTCTCTCCAGGTGATGAGCCTCTGGGGCTGGCTGTGGCTGCTCTACTGTCTCCATGTCCCTGGGTGTGTCTGGGGTCTGGATGGAGGTGGAGAGGGGGATTGTCGGCTGGAAGCTAAGCCCGTCTCCGGCAGTGTTTATCGGGCAGGAGATGTGGTCATTGGGGGCCTGTTCCCCATCCATGTGGAAGCCCCTCTGCCAGAGCAGGAGTTCAGGAGCATTAATGGAAATGCTACCTGTACAATGTATGCAGCTTGTGTGATAACAGCTTTTTGTCATTGTGTTTTCACCTAACAGTAATGTGTATTCAGTTACCTCCTATTTCTCTGTTTTATCCTTTCGTCCGTCTGTCAGTTTCAACCAGCGTGCTTACCGTTGGCTCCAGACTATGATCTTTGCTGTGGAGGAGATTAACCGTGACCCAGCCCTCCTGCCTAACCTCACCCTGGGGTTCCTGGCTTCTGACACATGTCGGTCAGAGGGCACCACCCTGGGGGCAGCCCTAGCCATGGTGACCGGCAAAGAGGCCTCAGTGGTGGGCACAGAGTGTGGCACAACCCCCGAGGTTCCCGTTATCATCGGGGATGCCCGCTCCTCAGCTTCCATGGTGGTGGCACAGACCCTCGGGCCGTTTGATTTACCCATGGTGAGGCAGGGGTTGGATTACAGGTTGGGATGAGATGATGCCTCTTTTCACATTACATTTCAATCTCTTTCTAGATTTCTCTCTCTAACGTTGACTTTCCTTCTTCCTCTGCTCTCTGCCTCTTACAAATTATAATTATCATTGACTCTCTCTCTCTCTCTCTCTCTCTCTCTGTGTGTTCTCTCTCGCTCTCTGTGTTCTTTCTCGCTCTCTGTGTTCTCTCTCGCTCTCTGTGTTCTCTCACTCTCTTTGGGTTCTCTCCCAGGTGAGTTACTTTGCCACTTGTGCATGTTTGAGTGACAACTGGAGGTATCCCTCGTTCTTCCGTACGGTACCCAGTGATGCCTTCCAGGCTCGGGGCATGGCCAAGCTGCTGCGTCTGCTGAAATGGGTGTGGGTGGGACTGGTGTCAGAGGATGGTGACTATGGCAAGTTTGGGGTTCAGCTGCTTCTCCAAGAGCTCCAGGGATCTGGGGTGTGTGTCGCCTACTCTGAGGTCCTCCCCAAGGTACGACCTCACTCTGATGATCTGACAATATACTCTCTCTTTTGCTCTATCTTTCTCTCTCTCTTTCACTCTGACTCCCCCTCTCTTCTAATCTAACATAAATGCTCTCTCTGATATTCTCTGACTCTATTCCCTTTCTCTCACTGATGGTACTCCCCAAGTTACCGTCTAAGAGAAAGATCAGGCACATTGCGGACACCATCAGAGGATCTACTGCCAGAGTGGTGGTGGCATTTGTAGGATTTGCAGGTCATTCAGGGGTGAGCAGTTACCGGTCAGAGTATTGTTAATGATTTGTAACACAGCTGTAGCAGTGTCCTTGTGTCTTACCATGTCTTGATGCCCTTTATAGACACAATCATTTCCTAATTGATAATTATGCATTTCAGCTTGACTATCTTGATCTTTTTAACAATTTCATTCTCCAGGCCCTGATGGAAGAGGTTGTCCGCCAGAACATTACAGATAAGCAGTGGATTGCCTCAGAGGCCTGGGTCACTTTCTCTACTATTGCCGCCCCAAAGAACCTGCCCTCTCTTGCCGGGACAATCGGTTTTGCCTTGAAGAAAGCTGATATTCCCGGCCTGGGGACTTTCCTAACACGCCTCCATCCAGACGGGGACTACCAGAAGTCCGACCCCTTCGTGTGGGAATTGTGGGAAGAGATGTTTGTGTGTTCTCTGGGGGTTGACCTCAGCGTGACACTGCTGTCCAGGCGACAGTGCACTGGGTCAGAGGTCATACGTGAGGGAGACTTTACACCTAAATCTCTGTTTTTTGTCCAGATTCCCAATGTTATCTCAGTAAAATGAAGTGTCAATCCTAGGTGAGGGGGAGAGCCTGTATGCTGACGTGTCTCAGCTGAGAGCCAGCTATAATGTGTACAAGGCTGTGTACGCCATCGCCTACGCCATACAGGATATGGTGGCCTGTCGACCAGGGGACGGAGTCTTTAATGGTGGACAGTGCCCTGATATCAGGAAGCTTCAGCCCAGCCAGGTGAGAATAACATGTTGATCTGTTTTCAAGTTAACAACACTAATGTTTCCAGTCAGGATACAGTGAAACACTTTGTAAGGTTTGAATACTAAAGAACAAAAGCCACAACTGGTTCTAACTCTTAATCCTGTTCCAATGCCCTTTTCTCTTTGAGATTGTTCATTATCTGAGGGGAGTGAACTTCAGTACTCCTGTGGGGGAATCTTTCCACTTCGACATGAATGGTGATCCGCCTGCCTCTTATGAGATCATCAACTGGCATGTGACCCCCGAGGGGACGGCAGAGTTTGTCCAGGTCGGACATTTTCTGTCCTCTGAGGGATCGGACGACCAGTTCCACATCGACATGGATAAAGTGGTGTGGGGTGGGGGCAGCGGAGATGAGGTGAGAACTGTTCAGGTTAGTGTGTGTGTGTGTGTGTGTGTGTGTGTGTGTGTGTGTGTGTGTGTGTGTGTGTGTGTGTGTGTGTGTGTGTGTGTGTGTGTGTGTGTGTGTGTGTGTGTGTGTGTGTGTGTGTGTGTGAGCTTTATTGAGTTAATCACCCTGAGGAAGACATACAGAAAAGAGAAAGCTGGAAAAATTACCAAATAAATAACAGTGGGACGAAATCTCAGACAGAAAGCTCTATCATCAACATAATACTGAAGGTGAGATATTTGTCTGGTCAAATTCCTGACAGTCCCCAGAGGGGCCCAGCGAGCCTGCCTGTGTGATAATGATGATAACATCAATGATGATGATGATGATAACTTCCTCTCCCCTCTCTGGTAGGTCCCTGTGTCTGTATGCAGTGCTGACTGTCCCCCTGGTACCAGGCATGCGGTACAGAAGGGGAAGCCTGTTTGCTGCTTTGACTGTCTGTCCTGCGCTGAGGGAGAGATCAGCAACACAACAGGTAGTCTATCTAGGGTTCTGATTACAACTCATATTTTGCCTCAATCCTGATTGGTCCTGATTTGGACTCCTCATTTTTCTTCCTTCTCTATCAGGGTCAGATCAGTGTATTAGGTGTCCAGAGCGGTTCTGGTCCAACCCTGATCGTACGGCCTGCATCCCCCAGCTGGTGGACTTCCTCTCCTACAGCGACACCATGGGCGTCATCCTGTCTGTCATCTCAGTTTCCGGGGCAACACTCACAGCCGGTGCCCTGGCCACCTTCCTCTACCACCGTCACACGGCCCTGGTGAGTTGAATCATATGATCATATATAGAGGTTCTGGACAGAGATGAGATTGTGTCATATAAGGATGTGATTTCTGACATCACTCAGTCTAATTTATCTTTCTCTGTCTCGTTCCAGGTGAAAGCCAACAACTCTGAGCTCAGCTTCCTGCTCCTGCTGTCACTCAAGCTCTGCTTCCTGTGTGCGCTGGTTTTCATTGGCCGGCCGAAGCCTTGGACGTGCATGCTGAGACACACCCTGTTTGGTATAAGCTTTGTTTTCTGCATCTCCTGTCTGCTCAGCAGGACTGTGGTGGTGCTGGTGGCCTTCAGGGCCACTCTGCCTGGAGAGAACCTGATGAGATACTTCAGCCCCACCCAGCAGAGGATGGGTATCTCACTCTGCACACTCATCCAGGTGAACATCTAGTTTTTACTATATTCTATTGGAATGTAATTGTTTCCTTCATTGAGCATATTATTTGTTATTATGGTGATCGTGCTTGGGTTTTCCTTCCACCTCTTTTCCCTTCCACAGGTGTTGATCTGTGTACTGTGGCTGGCCTTAGCTCCACCCCGACCTGCTGAGAGGGGGGACAGAGAGGGTCGGGGGCCGAGGGTCGTCCTGGAGTGTGAGGTGGGCTCTGTGGTTGGCTTCTCTCTGGTGCTGGGCTACATCGGCCTGCTGGCCTCCCTCTGTCTCCTCTTAGCCTTCCTGGCCAGGAAACTCCCAGACAACTTCAACGAGGCCAAGCTCATCACCTTCAGCATGCTGATCTTCTGTGCCGTGTGGATCTCCTTCATCCCTGCCTACGTCAGCTCTCCTGGGAAGTACACAGTAGCTGTAGAGATCTTTGCCATCCTGGCCTCCAGCTTTGGGCTGCTGTTCTGTCTGTTTGCTCCAAAGTGTTTCATCATCCTTCTGAGACCAGAGAGAAACACCAAGAAACACATGATGTCCAAATAGAAACCACCAAGAAACACATGATGTCCAATTAGAAACCACCAAGAAACACATTATGTCCAATTAGAAACCACCAAGAAACACATGATGTCCAATTAGAAACCACCAAGAAACACATGATGTCCAATTAGAATCCACCAAGAAACACATGATGACCAAATAGAAACCACCAAGAAACACATGATGTCCAATTAGAAACCACCAAGAAACACATGATGTCCAATTAGAAACCACCAAGAAACACATGATGTCCAATTAGAAACCACCAAGAGACACATGATGTCCAATTAGAAACCACCAAGAGACACATGATGTTCAAATAGAAACCACCAAGAAACACATGATGTCCAATTAGAAACCACCAAGAAACACATGATATCCAATTAGAAACCACCAAGAAACACATCCTGTCCAATTAGAAACCACCAAGAAACACATGATGACCAATTAGAAACCACCAAGAAACACATGATGACCAATTAGAAACCACCAAGAAACACATGATATCCAATTAGAAACCAACAAGAAACACATGATGACCAAATAGAAACCAACGAGAAACATATGATGGACAAATATTAACTTAAACATACTCATATCGTGATTTAGGGCTCGTTGATATTCATTTCAACAGGGGAATGTCAATTCTGTTTGGAAACATTCATTTCCTGCTATACCTTCACTTTATTACTTTGTTAATATTAGTATGTGTTCTTATAATGTGTCAGAATGAAACACGTCTATATGAACAATACCAATAAAGATTACGTAGTGTCTACTCATGCTGGAAGAGTTAGTATTGAGTCTGACAGTCTGACACCACTTACAGACCCCCTACATATGATTCCTTCGTCACCCAGTCAGTGTGTGCGTGTGTGTGTGTGCGTATGAGTGTGTGTATCCCTCATCGTATACCAAAATGAAAACAGAAACATTCCACTGTCTGCTTACCCACTGTGGTCCCCTCTCCACTCCCCATCACTCCCTCTTTATACCCAAGAAGACTCAAGGCTGTAATCGCTGCCAAAAGTGCTTCAACAAAGTACTGAGTTAAGGGCCTGAAAATTATGTAAATGTGATAGTTCAGTTTTTTTTTAATATAAATTTGCAAACATTTCTAAAAACCTCTTTTTGCTTTGTCATTGTGGGGTATTGTGTGTAGATTTACGAGGGGGGAAAACGATTTAGTCATTTTTAGAATAAGGCTGGAACCTAACAAAATTTGGAAAAAGTCAAGGGGTCTGAATAGTTTCCGAATGCACTGTATGTTCTCATATTTGGAGAGTTGCTGGATGGCATTGGAAACCCATGTATTTGTGACAGAAGATATTCAGCCTTTTGTGGAACAACATGAACTGCTTTGGAGGCACACAGTTGCAGGGAATGACAAACACATTTAATGTAGACCTTATTCGGATTGTGTTCTTGAAGTTTTGTCAGGACGGAACTGTTTTTGCCTCACATTGTGTTGCAGCCATCTGTGGCTAGACTGATGCAGTTTATTGTCATCAAGAAACTTGAACAAAGCATTGGCAAAGGTCAGTGAATCAGCAGCTGGAATGATTATTATTCCTCCAAATGTGCTTATGATTTGAAAGAGATTATTGCTGTGGTGTTTTGTCAGAACACCCAGCTGCTTCTCAGTCGTGACATCAGTACTTTCATCAGTAATCAATGAGTAAGACTCCCGATGTCCTTTATTGGTTCCTCATCAAATCACAAAATAGAATCAAATTTTATTTGTCCCATGCGTCGAATACAACCTTACAGTGAAATGCTTACTTATGAGGCCACAACCCAAAAAATATGGACAAGAATAAGAGATAAAAGTAACAAGTAATTAAAGAGCAGCAGTAAAACAGCAATAGCGAGACTATATACAGGGGATACCGAGACAGAGTCAATGTGCGGGAGCACCGGTTTGTTGAGGTAGTATGTACAGTACGTTTAGGTAGAGTTATCAAAGTGACTATGCACAGATGACAACAACAGAGAGTAGGAGCGGTGTAAAGATGGGGAATGGGTCGGGGGCCAACGCAAATAGTCTGGGTAGACATTTGATTAGATGTTCAGGAGTCTTATGGCTTGGAGGTAGAAGCTGTTTAGAAGCCTCTTGGACCTAGACTTGGCGCTCCAGTACCACTTGCCGTGCGGTAGCAAAGAGAACAGTCTGTGAAGAGGGTGGCTGGAGTCTTTGACAATTTTTAGGGCCTTCCTCTGACCCCGCCTGGTATAGAGCTCCTGGATGGCAGGAAGCTTCGCCCCAGTGATATACTGGGCCATTCGCACTACCTTCTGTAGTGCCTTGCGGTCGGAGGCCGAGCAGTTGCCATACCAGGCAGTGATGCAACCAGTCAGGATGCTCTCGATGGTAGGTTACCTTAGTGTTCTAAGGCGCAGGCGCTATGGTTGTCTGCTTAAAACATGTTGGTATTACAGACTCGGACAGGGGAAGGTTGAAAATGTCAGTGAAGATCAACGCATGCTCACAGTACACGTCCTGGTAATCCGCCTGGCCCTGCGGCCTTGTGAATGTTGACCTGTTTGAAGCTCTTACTCACATCGGCTGCTGAGAGCGTGATCACACAGTCTTCCGGAACAGCTGGTGCTCTCATGCATGTTTCAGTGTTATTTGCCTGGAAGTGAGCATAGAAGTAGTTTAGCTCATCTGATAGGCTCATGTCACTGGGCAGCTCTCGGCTTCCCTTTGTAGTCTGTAATGGTTTGAAAGCCCTGCCACATCCGACGAGCATCAGAGCCGGTGTAGTATGATTTGATCTTAGTCCTGTATTGATGCTCTGCAGGTTTGATGGTTCGTCGGGGGGCATAGCTGGATTTCTTGTAAGCTTCCGGGTTAGAGTCCTGCTCTTTGAAAGCGGCAGCTCTAGCCTTTAGTTCAGTGCGGATGCTGCCTGTTATCCATGTCTTCAGGTAGGGGTATGTACAGTATGTACGGTCACTGTAGGGATGACGTCATCGATGTACTTACTGATGAAGCCAATGACTTATGTGGTGTACTCCTCAATGCCATCGGAGGAATCCCGGAACGTAGTCCAGTCTATGCTAGCAAAACAGTCCTGTAGCTTTGCATCTGCTTCATCTGATCACTTTTTTATTGATCAAGTCACTGGTGCTTCCTGCTTTCATTTTTGCTTGTAAGCAGGAATTAGGAGGATAGAATTATGGTCAGATTTGCCAAATGGAGGGCGAGGGAGAGCTTTGTATGTGTCTCTGTGTGTGGATGTTACAGTTTTTAATGTCCCGTTGGTAGTTTAATCTTCCGCGTAGCTCGTCAATTTTATTCTCCAAAGATTGCACGTTTGCTAGCAGAATGGAGGGAAGTGGGGGTTTATTCGATCGCCTACGAATTCTCAGAAGGCAGTTCGCCCTTTGGCCCCTTTTTCTCTGCCTCCTCCTCACGCAAATCACGGGGATCTGGGCCTGTTCCCGAGGAAGCAGCATATCCTTCGCATCGGGCCCGTCAGAGTTGTGAAAGTAAAAAAAGGATTCCGCTAGTCCGTGGTGAGTAATCACAGTCCTGATGTCTAGAAGTTATTTTCAGTCATAAGAGACGGTTGAGGCAACATTATGTACAAAATAAGTTTTAAAAAAAGTTACATACAACGCAAATAAATAAACAAACAAAAACACACAATAGGTTGGGGACATGTAAAATGTCTGCCTTCCTCTCCGGTGACATCTTACTAACTCATGCACTGCAGGCCCTATAACTGCAAGTTTGGTGCATTTTTTTCCTGTGAATATTGATTCCGTTCTTTGCAATGTATTCAACAAAACATCCCAGGTGATCTACAGTTGCAATGCTGGAGTGGCATTGGATGCGTGTCCACCACATCCGCCAGTGTCACACTTCCGCATCTGCGGTGAAAGTTGGCAGAGCTAGAGTGGTGTTTGTCAGACCATGAGACATCCCGAAAATCGGTCTTCTCAGGTAAACATTCGGTTTGACCTAAAAAACTGTAACTTCTTGGAAAGAGGTGTCTCTCGGTGTTCTCCGTTTTGCTCTACAACCCCCCACACGTGCCAGGAGACAAGCCTGAAACCGGTACCGTCGACGTGCCAAATTCTGTTTCTTATCATTTATTTTTTGCCTGTCAATTTAGTTTTTTTTTATGAAAGTGTTATTCAATGCGTTTTCATGGGCTATAGTAGTAAAGGCCAAAATCCATGTTTTATCAAATACATTTGTTCTATATTTTTTTATAGCTAAAGGGTTCCTACATGTTTTTTATCAAATAGCTAAATGACCCATAGTATGACCATCTTAAAAACATGGAATGTCAGTTTAGAACCCCCCCACTCGATGCCTTAGATTCTGAAAAATTAACAGTGTTATTCCCATATGTAATTCTGGTGTCAAACGATGTCCTGGCATTTCTCTTGTGATTCTCCATTTGTGAATGAGAAATAAGATCTGGGTGGTGGGCTTGGATTTCTGATTTGCCTACAGGAAGCTTTTCTGTCATCTCCTGGGATGCTCTGAATTCATTGCATTATACCCTGTTCTCTTTCCCAGTCTTTGCTGTATTTTCGGCCATATTTTGCACATTTACCTGGTATTCTGACGGTAGAATTGTGTCTAGCCAGTAAGTGAGCGTATCCAATCGGTTCCTCTGTCCTCAACTCTGCTCCACAGCACATCTCTCTCTCTCTCTCTCTCTCTCTCTCCTTTGACTTCAACTTTCTGGCAAATGTTAGCTAGCTACATACCCAGAGAGAAAGAACATTGTTCGTTCCTCTCTTCACTTTCTCTGAAACTGATGGATGATTCATTCTCAGTTTCTCTCCCTTGCTGTGTTGGCTGTAGTGATTGGTAGGACTGGGGGCGTTAAGGAAACAAAGAAAAGAGGCAACAAATATTTTTGAAGGAGGAGTATGTAGCTAGCTAGTGTTGGTTGTTGAATCTCACATCACTTGTCACGACGTGCTGGTCTCCTCGCACTGTCATGACTCATCTGCCTGCATCAGCTGACATGCAACCCTGACATGCAACCCTGGTATGCAACCCTGACATGCAACCCTGACATGCAACCCTGGCATGCAACCCTGGCATGCAACCCTGGCATGCAACCCTGACATGCAACCCTGACATGCAACCCTGGCATGCAACCCTGGCATGCAACCCTGACATGCAACCCTGGCATGCAGTCACCAAAGAGCTACAGTATGTGTCTGCACTGTGGGATACAGGGAGAAAGACGTGCTCATTGGCTGTGCACTGCTGTCTTTTAGGGAGTCCATGTAATTTACCTGTGAACAATCAAGAGTGGAAAGAGTTGCAAGCATGAACGGTGCCTCTCAACTTGGGTTAGACCATATCATTGGTGAAAAAGCTTAATAGATAGCATGAGAATTTAGAACATGCTTAATAAATAGCACTGAGAATATAGAACATGCTTAATATGTAGCACTGAGAATTTACAACATGCTTAATATGTAGGACTGAGAATTTACAACATGCTTAATAAATAGCATGAGAATTTAGAACATGCTTAATAAATAGCACTGAGAATTTAGAACATGCTTCAAAGATAGCATGATAATATAGAACATGCTTAATGAATAACATGAGAATATAGAACATGCTTATTACAACTGCGACCTGGCCAAGATAAAGCAAAGCAGTGCGACACAATCAACAACACAGAGTTACACATGGAATGAACAAACGTACAGTCAATAACACAATAGAGAAGTCTATATATATATACACTGTGTGCAAACGAGGTAAGACTAGGGAGGAAAGGCAATAAATAGGCCGTAGTTGCGAAGTAATCACAATTTGGCAATTAAACACTGGAGTGACAGATGTGCAGAAGAGGAATGTGCATGTAGAGATACTGGGGTGCAAAGGAACAAAGAAAATAAATAACAATATGGGGATGAGGTAGTTGGATGGGCTATTTACAGATGGGCCATGTACAGATGCAAGTATCTAAGCTGCTCTGACAGCTGATGCTTAATACAGTTAGTGAGGGAGATATGAGTCTCCAGCTTCAGTGATTTTTGCAATTTGTTCCAGTCATTGGCAGCAGAGAACTTGAAGGAAAGGCGGCCAAAGGAGGAATTGGCTTTGGGGTGACCAGTGAAATATACCTGCTGGAGCACGTGCTACAGGTGGGTGCTGCTACGGTGACCGGTAATCTGAGATAAGGGGGGACTTTACCTAGCAAAGACTTGTAGATGACCTGGAGCCAGTGGGTTTGGCGACGAATATGAAGCGAGGGCCAGCCTACAAGAGCAAACAGGTCACAGTGGTGGGTAGTATATGGGGCTTTGGTGACAAAACGGATGGCACTGTGATAGACTGCATCCAATTTGCTGAGTAGAGTGTTGGAGGCTATTTTTAAAATGCCATCTCCGAAATCAAGGATCGGTAGGATAGTCAGTTTTTCGAGGGTATGTTTGGCAGAATGAGTGAAGGATGCTTTTTTTGGCGAAATAGGAAGCCAATTCTAGATTTAATTTTGGATTGGAGATGCTTAATGTGAGTCTGGATGGAGAGTTTACAGTCTAACCAGACACCAAGTTATTTGTAGTTGTCCACATATTCTAAGTCAGAACCGTCCAGAGTAGTGATGCTAGATGGGCGGGCAGGTGCGGGCAGCGATCGCTTGAAGAGCATGCATTTAGTTTTACTTGCATTTATAAGCAGTTGGAGGCCACGGAAGGAGAGTTGTATGTCATTGAAGCTCGTCTGGAGGTTAGTTAACCTCTCTTGGGCACGTGAGACGGTAGCGTCCCACCTCTTCAACAGCCAGTGAAACTGCTGGGCGCCAAATTCAAATACAGAAATACTCATTATAAAAATTCAGAAAACAAATCATGTTTTACATAGGTTTAAAGATTAACTGCTTGTGAATCCAACCACAGTGTCAGATTTAAAAAATGCTTTGCGGCGAAAGCATACCTTACAATTATTTGAGAACAAAGCCCACTAGACAAATCATTACAAACAGTAGCCAGCCAGGTAGAACAGTTAAACAATTTAGAAATAGAGATAAAATTAATCCCTTACCTTTGATGATGTTCATATGGTTGCACTCAGCAGACATTAATTTACTCAATAAATGTTATTTTTGTTCGATAAAGTCTCTTTATACCCAAAAACCTCCGTTTTGTTCGCGCGTTTTCTTCAGTAATCCACAGGCTCAAACGCAGTCAAAACAGGAAGACAAAAAAAAATCCAAATTGTATCCGAAAAGTTCATAGAAACATGTCAAACGATGTTTATATTCAAACCTCAGGTTGTTTTTAGCCTAAATAATCGATAATATTTCAACCGGACAATAACGTCGTCAATTTAAAAGGTAAACAAGAAACGTACTCTCTCGGTCTTGCGCAGGAAAATGCTCTGTGACACGGCAGGGTCCACTCATTCAGACTGCTCTTACTTCTTCATTTTTCAGAATACAAGCCTGAAACAATTTCTGAAGACTGTTGACATCTAGTGGAAGGCATAGAAACTGCATTTTGAGTCCTAAGTCAATGGATACTGTATTGGCATTGAATAGAAAACTACAAAACCCCCCAAAAAACTACCTCCTGAATGGATTTTTCTCAGGTTTTTGCCTGCCAAATCAGTTCTGTTATACTCACAGACACTATTTCAACAGTTTTGGAAACTTTGGAGTGTTTTCTATCCAAATCGACCAATTATATGTATATAATATATTCTGGGCCCGAGATGCAGGCAGTTTAATTTGGGCATGCATTTCAACCAAAATTCTGAATGCTGCCCCCTACCCTAGAGAAGTTAACACAGTGTCCAAAGATGGGCCAGAAGTATACAGAATGGTGTTGTCTGCGTGGAGGTTGATCAGAGAATCACCAGCAGCAAGAGCGACATCATTGATGTACACAGAGAAAATAGTCGGCCTGAGAATTTAACCCTGTTGCACTCCCATAGAGACTGCCAGAGGTACGGACAACAGGCCCTCCGATTTTACACACTGAACTCTGTCTGAGAAGTAGTTGGTGAACCAGGCGAGGCAGTCATTTGACAAACTGAGGCTGTTGAGTCTGCCGATAAGAATGTGGTGATTGACAGAGTCGAAAGCCTTGGCCAGGTCGATGAATATGGCTGCACAGCATTGTCTCTTATCGATGGCGGTTATGATATCGTTTAGGACCTTGAGCGTGGCTGAGGTGCACCCATGTCCAGCTCGGAAACCAGATTGCATAGCGGAGAAGGTACGTTGAGACTCGAAATTGTCTGTGATCTGTTTGTTGACTTGGCTTTCGAAGACCTTAGAAAGGCAGGGTAGGATAGATATAGGTCTGAAACGGTTTGGGTCTAGAGTGTCTCCCCCTTTGAAGAGGGGGATGACCACGGCAGCTTTTTCAAGTTGAAACAACTTCATCAGAAACAACTTCATCAGATGACAGTCTGATAACATATTTATTGTATAGCATATGTTTTGTTAGAAAAATGTGCATATTTCAGGTATAAATCATAGTTTACCATTGCAGCCACCATCACAACTCTCACCAAAGCGACTAGAATAACTACAGAGACCATCGTGTATTACCTAATTACTCATCATAAAACATTTCTTAAAAATACACAGCGTACAGCAAATGAAAGACACAGATCTTGTGAATCCAGCCAATATTTCAGATTTTCTCAGTGTTTTACAGCGAAAACACAATATAGCGTTATATTAGCTTACCACAATAGCAAACATCACAACAGCATTGATTCAAGCCAAAAATAGCGATAACGTTTAAACCACCAAAATATATTAATTTTTTCACTAACCTTCTCAGAATTCTTCAGATGACAGTCCTATAACATCATATTACACAATGCATATAGAGTTTGTTCGAAAATGTGCATATTTAGCGGCACAAATCGTGGTTATACAATGTGATTAGTGGCCAAAACTTCAAGCAATCTGTCCGGCGCCATCTTGGAGAGGCACCTAATCTAATCGAAAACTATTCATAAACTTGACTAAAAAATACAGATTGGACAGCAAATGAAAGATAAATGAGTTCTTAATGCAATCGCTGTGTTATATTTTTTAAATTAACGTTACTGCGCAATACAGCGTGCGCTAAAGCGAGACCGCACCGAAATTCATGGCGGAATTATTATTTGACATTTGTCAACATAAATACGAATTAACAGCATAAAGACTGCTTACTATTTGCTGAGCTTCCATCAGAATCTTGGGCAAGGTGTCCTTTCTCCAGAACAATCGTCTTTTGGTTGAAAGATGTCCTCTCCTCCTGTCGAAATAGCCGCTAACGTTAGCTATGTGCCGGAAAGGTGCCCAACTCCTGATAGCGCATCACAAAGAAATCCCAGAAAATCGCAATAAACTGATATAAACTGCTATAAGTCGGTTTAAATTAACTTTTACCGAACCTCAACCCCGTATCCGGGATCACCCCCCACCCCCCACACACTGATTAGCATAGCTAGCATAGCTTCACAAGTAGATAGTAGCATCTAAATATCATTAAATCACAAGTCCAAGACACCAGATGAAAGATACAGATCTTGTGAATAAAGCCACCATTTCAGATTTTTAAAATGTTTTACAGGGAAGACAAAATATGTAAATCTATTAGCTAACCACGTTAGCAAAAGACACCACTATTCTAACTCCATCAGTTTCTTACTCCTTCAGGTGCTATCACCAATTCGGCTCAACTAAGATATTGATAGCCAATAACCTATAAAAAAAACCATCAGATGACAGTCTGATAACATATTCATGGTATAGGATAGTTTTTGTTAGAAAAAAGTGCATATTTCAGGTAGAAATCACAGTTTACAATTGCACCGACCATCACAAATCGACTAGAATTACTAGATAGAGCAACGTGTATGACCAATTTACTCATCATAAAACATTTCATAAAAATAGACAAAGCATAGCAATGGAAAGACCCAGTTCTTGTGATTTCAGACCATATTTCAGATTTTCTAAGCGTTTTTCAGCGAAAACACAATAAATCGATAAGTTAGCATACTACATGTGCAAACGTTACCAGAGCATCGATTCCAGCCAAAGAGCGCTATAACGTCAACATCGCCAAAAGATATTAATTTTTTCACTAACCTTCTCAGAATTCTTCCGATGACACTCCTGTAACATCATTTTACAACATACATATACAGTTTGTTCGAAAAGGTGCATATTTAGCCATACAAAACCGTGGTTACACAATAAAAATACTAGGAAATCAAGCCTCAATATGTCTGACGTCATCTATCAGAGTGATCTAGTTTAATTGAAAGCTAATCATATACTTGACTAAAAAATACAGGGTTGACAGGAATCGAAAGACAAATTAGTTCTTAATGCAACCGCTGATTTACATTTGTAAAATTATCCTTACTTTTCAATACAGGGTTCGCCAAGTGAAGCTACACCAAACAAAATGGCGAAATATGCGTTTAAAATATTTCGACAGAACAACAATTTATCATATTAAATATTGCTTACTATGAGCTGTTCTTCCATCATATTCTTGGGCAATGTATCCTTTCTATGTTATAAACGTCTTTTGGTCGATAGATGTCCTCTGTCCTTCGAAATATCCACTAACGATCGAACGGGACCTCAAAACGTGTCCAAAGTTTCAGAGTGCACAACAAAGAAATTCCTCAAAATCGCACTAAACGGATATAATTTCCTATAAAACGGTTTAAATTAACTACCTTATGATGTTTCTAAGTCCTATATCGAATTAAATTACAGACGGATACATTTCAAGTTGATAACCGAGCCTGTGAAAATGGCGTCCGGAGGTCCCTTCCTGCGTAAGGGCGAGCGTCGAAAGGGGGGCTACTCTCACTCCTTGGTCTTTTATAACCTCTGAGAGCTACGGAGAAGGCCCATTCCACTTCTCATTGGTTACTGACATCCAGGGGAAGGCGGGTGCAGTTCGTGTCGTTCCATAGGATAGACAGAGACCTTAAAAACTGATCTGAAACCAGAGCTTCGCTCTCAGACCTTTCACTGTCTGTCATGGATTTCGCTGTAGAAAGAGTTCTGGGTCACCCACAGACATCATTCCAACTTTGTATGAAACTAGAAAGTGTTTTCTTTCCAATAGAATTAATAATATGCATATTGTACGAGCAAGAATTGAGTACTAGGCAGTTTAATTTGGAGACGACAAAATGCTAATTCGGAACAGCACCCCCTGTAGTCGCAAGAAGTTAACTACCTTATGATGTCTTTAACCTGTTTGGGCTGCATCCCGACGTCGGTACACTTATGACAACATCCAGCTCAAGTGCAGGGCGCGAAATTCAAAATATATTTTTTTTAAATATTTAACTTTCACACATTAACAAGTCCAATACAGCATATGAAAGGTACACATCTTGTGAATCCAGCCAACATGTCCGATTTTTTTAATGTTTTACAGGGAAGACACAATATGTAAATCTATTAGCTAACCACGTTAGCAAAAGACACCACTTTTTTACTCCACCAGTTTTTTACTCCATCAGTAGCTATCACAAATTCGACCAAATAAAGATATAAATAGCCACTAACCAAGAAACAACTTCATCAGATGACAGTCTGATAACATATTTATTGTATAGCATATGTTTTGTTCGAAAAATTTGCATATTTCAGGTATAAATCATAGTTTACATTTCAGCTACAATCAGAAATTGCACCGAAAGCAGCCATAATATTTACAGACACCAACGTCAAATACCTAATTACTCATCATAAAACATTTCTGAAAAATACATAGTGTACAGCAATTGAAAGACAGGCATCTTGTGATTCCAGACAATATTTCCGATTTATTAAATGTTTTACAGCGAAAACAAAATGTAGCGTTATATTAGCGTAGCCACAATAGCCAGAAACACTTGGGCGCCGACGACCAGTTCACATGCACGACAGATATTAGAAATAGCATCATAAAATGTTTCTTACTTTTGGTGATCTTCCATCAGAATGTTGGACAAGGTGTCCTTTGTCCAGAACAGTCGTTGTTTGGATCTGGAACGGCAAATTTCCCTCTTCATTTAGCATGGGCACTTGCCAAGTGGCACGGATCTCTCCAACGTCAACAAAGTCAGAGAACGGAACACGGCAAAACTCCCGAAAAAATTTCAATAATCTGATTAAACTATATTGAAAAAACATACTTTACGATGATATGGTCACATGTATCAAATAAAATCAGAGCCGGAGATAGTAGTCATCCATAACGGCAGCTAAACAGAAGGCAATCCCACTGTCCACCTGGCGCTGCCAAGAGTACCGGAAATGAGGGACACGTCATACAAAGAGCTTGTATTCAAATTCAGATCAAGATAAACACGAAATTTCTTCTCTCACAGCCTCTTGACATCCAGAGGAAGGTCTATGAAGTGCACGTAGACTCTTATGTATCATGCCCATGTATAGGCAGGAAGTTGAACAGAGCATCGATTTCAGACATTCCACTTCCTGGTCAGGAAATGTGCTGCATAATGAGTTCTGTTTCACTCAGAGAAATAATTCAAACGGTTTTAAAAACTAGAGAGTGTTTTCTATCCAATAGTAATAATAATATGCATATTGTACGAGCAAGAATTGAGTACGAGGCCGTTTGAAATGGGCATCTTTTATCTGGCTACTCAATACTGCCCCTTGCAGCCATAAGAAGTTAACCTCTAACACCTCCCAAACCCGGATCCGGGAGCACCCCCATCAGTACAAAAGCTACTAGCATAGCCTAGCATAGCGTCACAAGTAAATACTAGCATCTAAATATCATTAAATCACAAGTCCAAGACACCAGATGAAAGATACACATCTTGTGAATCCAGATATCATTTCTGATTTTTAAAATGTTTTACAGGGAAGACACAATATGTAAATCTATTAGCTAACCACGTTAGCAAAAGACACCACTTTTTTTACTCCACCATTTTTTTACTCCATCAGTAGCTATCACAAATTCAACCAAATAAAGATATAAATAGCCACTAACCAAGAAACAACTTCATCAGATGACAGTCTGATAACATATTTATTGTATAGCATATGTTTTGTTAGAAAAATGTGCATATTTCAGGTATAAATCATAGTTTACCATTGCAGCCACCATCACAACTCTCACCAAAGCGACTAGAATAACTACAGAGAGCAACGTGTATTACCTAATTACTCATCATAAAACATTTCTTAAAAATACACAGCGTACAGCAATTGAAAGACACAGATCTTGTGAATCCAGACAATATTTCAGATTTTCTAAGTGTTTTACAGCGAAAACACAATATAGCGTTATATTAGCATACCACAATAGCAAACATCACAACCGCATTGATTCAAGCCAAACAAAGCGATTACGTATAAACCACCAAAAGATATTAATTTTTTCACTAACCTTCTCAGAATTCTTCAGATGACAGTCCTATAACATCATATTACACAATGCATATAGAGTTTGTTCGAAAATGTGCATATTTAGCGCCACAAATCGTGGTTATACAATGAGAAAAGTAGCAAAGCTGCCCAGAAAATGTCAGGAGAAATCTTTGAAGAGGCACCTATTCTAATCAGTAACTATTCCAAAACTTGACTAAAAAATACAGGTTGGACAGCAATTGAAAGACAAATTAGTTCTTAATGCAATCGCTGGGTTACATTTTTAAAATTAACGTTACTTCAAGCATACAGCGTGCGCTAAAGCGAGACCGCACCATAATTCATGGCGGAATTATTATCTGACATTTGTCAACATAAATACGAATTAACAGCATAAAGACTGCTTACTATTAGTTGAGCTTCCATCAGAATCTTGGGCAAGGTGTCCTTTCTCCAGAACAATCGTCTTTGGGTTGAAAGATGTCCTCTTGTCCGGTCGAAATAGTCGCTAATGTTAGCCGCCAACTGGAGAGGTGTCCAACTCGTGAAAGCGCATGACAAAGAAATCCCAGAAAATCGCAATAAACTGCTATAAACTGCTAAGTCGGTTTAAATTAACTACCTTATGATGTCTTTAACAACTATAACGAATAAAAACATGACCGGAGATATAGAACTGCTAAAACGAAAGCTTTGCAGGAGGCCATTGCGATGTCCCTGCTGCGCCAGGCGCCCCGTTGAAAAGGACGGTACTTCCGTTCCACGGTCTTATATAGGGCCCCAGATTGCGCAATCCACTCCATTCAAATTCTCCCCGCTTACTGACATCTAGAGGAAGGCGTATGCAGTGCATGTAGCCCGATGGCTTACATGGGGACTTATAAACTGACCTCAGAACAGGGACCTCGATTTCTGAAATCTCACTCCCTGACAGGAAATGTGCTGCAGAATGAGTTCTGTTTCACTCAGAGAAATAATTCAAACGGTTTTAGAAACTAAAGAGTGTTTTCTATCCAATAGTAATAATAATATGCATATTGTACGAGCAAGAATTGAGTACGAGGCAGTTTAATTTGGGAACAAATTTTTACAAAGTCGAAATGGCGCCCCCCTAGTGTCAAGAGGTTAACCTCTTGAGCCTATGGGGGGTGCTATTTCGACTTTGGAAAAATGAGTTCCCAATTTAACTGCCTCGTACTCAATTCTTGCTCGTACAATATGCATATTATTATTACTATTGGATAGAAAACACTCTCTAGTTTCTAAAACCGTTTGAATTATGTCTCTGAGTGAAACAGGACTCATTCTGCAGCACATTTCCTGTCAGGGAGTGAGATTTCTGAAATCGAGGTCCCTGTTCTGGGGTCAGTTTATAAGTCCCTATGTACGCTGTGGGGCTACAAACACTGCATACGCCTTCCTCTAGATGTCAGTAAGTGGTGAGAATTTGAATGGAGTGGATTGCGCAATCTGGGACCTTATATAAGACCGTGGAGCGGAAGTACCGTCCTTTTCAACGGTGCGCCTGGCGCAGTAGGGACATCAGAGTGGCCTCCTGCCAAGCTTTCGTTTTGCCAGTTCTATATCTCCGGTCATGTTTTTATTCGTTATAGTTGTTAAAGACATCATAAGGTAGTTAATTTAAACCGACTTATAGCAATTTATATCAGTTTATTGCGATTTTCTGGCATTTCTTTGTGACGCGCTTTCAAGAGTTGGACACCTTTCCGGCACATGCCGAACGTTAGCGGCTATTTCGACAGGACAAGAGGACATCTTTCAACCAAAAGACGATTGTTCAGGACAAAGGACACCTTTCCCAAGATTCTGATGGGAGTTCATCAAAAAGTAAGAACTATTTATGCTGATAAATCGTTGTTCTGTTGAAAAATGTTAAATGCATAAGCCGCCATTAATTTCAGTGTAGCCTTGCTTTAGCGCACGCTGTATTGCGCAATAACGTTAATTTTAAAAATGTAACAAAGCGATTGCATTAAGAACTAATTTGTCTTTCATTTGCTGTCCACCCTGTATTTTTTAGTCAAGTTTATGATTATTTATTGATTAGAATAGGTGCCTCTCCAAGATGGCGCCCGACATTTTCTGGGCAGCTTGGCAACTTTTCTCATTGTATAACCACGATTTGTGCCGTTAAATAGCACATTTTCGAACAAACTCTATATGCATTGTGTAATATGATGTTACAGGACTGTCATCTGAAGAATTCTGAGAAGGTTAGTGAAAAAATTAATATCTTTTGGTGGTGAATACGTTATCGCTATGTTTGGCTGGAATCAATGCTGTTGTGTGGTTTGCTATTGTGGTAAGCTAATATAACGCTATATTGTGTTTTCGCTGTAAAACACTTAGAAAATCTGAAATATTGTCTGGATTCACAAGATCTGTGTCTTTCAATTGCTGTACGCTGTGTATTTTTAAGAAATGTTTTATGATGAGTAATTAGGTAATACACGTTGCTCTCTGTAGTTATTCTAGTCGCTTTGGGGAGAGTTGTGATGGTGGCTGAAATGGTAAACTATGATTTATACCTGAAATATGCACATTTTTCTAACAAAACATATGCTATACAATAAATATGTTATCAGACTGTCATCTGATGAAGTTGTTTCTTGGTTAGTGGCTATTTATATCTTTATTTGGTCGAATTTGTGATAGCTACTGATGCAGTAAAAAAATGGTGGAGTAAGAAAAGTGGTGTCTTTTGCTAACGTGGTTAGCTAATAGATTTACATATTGTGTCTTCCCTGTAAAACATTTTAAAAATCAGAAATGATGGCTGGATTCACAAGAAGTGTATCTTTCATCTGGTGTCTTGGACTTGTGATTTAATGATATTTAGATGCTAGTATTTACTTGTGACGCTATGCTAGGCTATGCTAGTCAGCTTTTTTACTGGTGGGGGTGCTCCCGGATCCGGGTTTGGGAGGAACTAGAAGTTAACTTCTTGAGCCTATGGGGGCGCCATTTCGACTTTGTTAAAATGAGTTCCCAAATTAAACTGCCTCGTACTCAATTCTTGCTCGTACAATATGCATATTATTATTACTATTGGATAGAAAACACTCTCTAGTTTCTAAAACCGTTTGAATTATTTCTCTGAGTGAAACAGAACTCATTCTGCAGCACATTTCCTGTCAGGGAGTGAGATTTCAGAAATCGAGGTCCCTGTTCTGAGGCCAGTTTATAAGTCCCCATGTAAGCCATCGGGCTACATGCACTGCATACGTCTTCCTCTAGATGTCAGTAAGCGGGGAGAATTTGAATGGAGTGGATTGCGCAATCTGGGGCCCTTTATAAGACCGTGGAACGGAAGTACCGTCCTTTTCAACGGTGCGCCTGACGCATGAAGACATCACAATGGCGTCCTGCAAACGCTTTCGTTTTAGTAGTTCTATATCTCCGGTCATGTTTTTATTCGTTATAGGTGTTAAATTGTTTAACTTGGGTCAAATATTCAGGGTAGCCTTCCACAAGCTTCCCACAATCAGTTGGCTGAATTTTGGCCCATTCCTCCTGACAGAGCTGGTGTAATTGAGTCAGTTTTGCAGTCCTCCTTGCTCGCACACGCTTTTTCAGTTTCTATAGGATTGAGGTCAGGGCTTTGAGATGGCAACTCCAATACCTTGACTTTGTTGTCCTTAAGCCATTTTGCCACAACTTTGGAAGTATGCTTGGTGTCATTGTCCATTTGGAAGACCCATTTGTGACCAAGCTTTAACTTCCTGACTGATGTCTTGAGATGTTGCTTCAATATATCCAGGTAATTTCCCTTCCTCATGAAGCCATCTATTAGGTGAAGTGCACCAGGCCCTCCTGCAGCAAAGCACCCCCACAACATGATGCTGCCACCCCCGTGCTTCACGGCTGGGATGGTGTTCTTCGGCTTGCAAGCGTCCCCCTTTTTCCTCCAAACATAACGATGGTCATTATGGCCAAACAGTTCTATTTTTGTTTTGACATTTCTCAAAAAAGTATGATCTTTATGGCGGTTTTGGAGCAGTGGCTTCTTCCTTGCTGAGCAGCCTTTCAGGTTATGTCCATATAAGACTCGTTTTACTGTGGATATAGATACTTTTTTACCTGTTTCCTCCAAGCATCTTCACAAGGTCCTTTGCATTTGCTCTGGGATTGATTTGCACTTTTCTCACCAAAGTACGTTCATCTCTAGGAGACAGAACGCGTCTCCTTCCTGAGCGGTATGACGGCTGCGTGGTCCCATGGTGTTTATACTTGCGTACTATTGTTTGTACAGATGAATGTGGTACCTTCAGGCATTTGGAAATTGCTCCCAAGGATGAACCAGACTTGTGGAGGTCTACAATTTTTTTTGAACATGCTTAATATGTAGCACTGAGAATTTAGAACATGCTTAATAAATAGCACTGAGAATTTAGAACATGCTTAATAAATAGCACTGAGAATTTAGAACATGCTTAATAAATAGCACTGAGAATTTAGAACATGCTTAATAAATAGCACTGAGAATTTAGAACATGCTTAATAAATAGCACTGAGAATTTAGAACATGCTTAATAAATAGCACTGAGAATTTAGAACATGCTTAATAAATAGCACTGAGAATTTAGAACATGCTTAATAAATAGCACTGAGAATTTAGAACATGCTTAATAAATAGCACTGAGAATTTAGAACATGCTTAATAAATAGCACTGAGAATTTAGAACATGCTTAATATGTAGCACTGAGAATTTAGAACATGCTTAATATGTAGCACTGAGAATTTAGAACATGCTTAATATATAGCACTGAGAGTTTAGAACATGCTTAATAAATAGCACTGAGAATTTAGAACATGCTTCATATGTAGCACTGAGGATTTAGAACATGCTTTATAGATAATGATAATTAATGATAATTTAGAACATGCTTTATAGATAATGATAATTAATGATAATTTAAAACATGCGTAAGGGTAGCACACATGAGATGTCACACTTCAATGATTGAACACATTACTTGTGAATAGGATGGCACAGGAAATGTATTTCAAAACATGTGAACACAGCAAATGTGAGAGGAAAAAGGAAGCTCTTTGTCACTAGGACACACACACACAAACACACATACACATTCTGTACACACACTAATACCGACGTCGTCAGCACAATTAAAGTGATTAACATCATTGTCACAGCCACTCTTTAATTACATGCAATTATATCCCACAACAACCTGCTGTCAATGGTACAGCTCAGAGAACACAAGGTATAGAGGAAGAAAATCTCTCTCTAGTTTTTCTTTCTTTCTTCTCTCTTTCTTCCCTCCCTCCCTCCCTCCCTCCCTCCCTCCCTCCCTCCCTCCCTCCCTCCCTCATCTCTCTCTCTCTCCATCTCTCTTTCTTCTCTCCCTCCCTCCATCTCTCTTTCTTCTCTCCCTCCCTCCCTCCCTCCCTCCCTCCCTCCCTCCCTCCCTCCCTCCCTCCCTCCCTCCCTCCCTCCCTCCCTCCCTCCCTCCCTCCCTCCCTCATCTCTCTCTGTCTCTCTGTCTGTCTGTCTTTCTTTCTTTCTTTCTTTCTTTCTTTCTTTCTTTCTTTCTTTCTTTCTTTCTTTCTTTCTTTCTTTCTTTCTTTCTTTCTCTCTCTCTCTCTCTCTCTCTCTCTCTCTCTCTCTCTCTCTCTCTCTCTCTCTCTCTCTCTCTCTCTCTCTCTCTTTCTCTGTCTCTCTCTTTCTCTGTCTCTCTCTCTCTCTCTCTCTCTCTCTCTCTCTCTCTCTCTCTTTCTCTGTCTCTCTCTCTCTCTCTCTCTCTCACTCTCTACCCATCTCGACAATCCATTTAGCCACAATTATTAAAATAATTTATAGTACAGTATGATGTAATATCTGTCTGAATGGATCCATCAGATGTTGTTGAAGAACAGATACTGTATCTCCTGTACTACACATTACCTTCAATAACATCAACCTCACAGGCTTCCTCCAATTACCCCCAATTACCTGCTCCCCAAGTTATCCTCCAATAACAAGTCCCCAATTAACCCCCTCCTGCCCCTCCCTCCCTACAAGCACCCCCTGGTGGCCGTATGCTTGTTTTTTAGCCGGGGGCTCATTTCTCCCTATATCAGCAGCTCCCCTTCTCTCCTCTTCCTCTCCCTCTTTCACTCTCACACTGCAGGAGATGCCAGACTGACAGACACTCATCCTCTCTCTCTCTGTCTGTCTGTCTGCCTCACCAGGATAAAGTTTGCTGTTGCCAGGTAGGGCAGAGGTAGAACAAGGTTTTGTGTGTCTACCACTGTTTTTTCATGTCTGGTTACAGGTGTCTGTGTTGTATGGTGTGTCTCTTCATTGAAAGCCCTTTTTGATCATGTCTTTCTGTCTACAGAGTGTTCTGTCTGCAAGGTCTTGGTTTGGTCTCTCTCCAACAGGTGACGGAACTCTCCCAGTCTTCGGCCTTGTCTCTCTCCAGGTGATGAGCCTCTGGGGCTGGCTGTGGCTGCTCTACTGTCTCCATGTCCCTGGGTGTGTCCGGGGTCTGTATGGAGGTGGAGAGGGGGCTTGTCGGCTGATAGCTAAGCCAGTATCCGGCACTGTTTATCAGGCAGGAGATGTGGTCATTGGGGGCCTGTTCCCCATCCATGTGGAAGCCCCTCTGCCAGAGCAGGAGTTCAGGAGCATTAAGGGACATTCTACCTGTACAATGTACGCAGCTTGTGTGATAAAATATTTTTGTCATCGTGTTTTCACTGGTGTGCAGTGTACTCAGTTACCACCTATCTCTCCATTTCTTCCTTTCTTCTGTCTGTCAGTTTCTACCAGCGTGCCTACCGTTGGCTCCAGACTATGATCTTTGCTGTGGAGGAGATTAACCGTGACCCAGCCCTCCTGCCTAACCTCACCCTGGGGTTCCTGGCTGCTGACACATGCCTGTCAGAGGGCACCACCCTGGGGGCAGCCCTAGCCATGGTGACTGGCCAGGAGGCCTCCGTGGTGGGCACAGACTGTGGCACAACCCCTGAGGTTCCCATCATCATCGGGGATGCCCGCTCCTCAGCTTCCATCGTGGTGGCACAGACCCTCGGGCCATTTGATTTACCCATGGTGAGGCAAGGGTTGGAAAACAGACTGGGTTAGGATGAGATGATGACTCTCTTACACATTACATTTCAATATTTATCTAGACACGCTCTCTCTAACATGTACTTACCATCTCTATCTCTTTTTAAAATTCTAATTCTCTCTTACTCTCTCTCTCTCTGTTCTCTCCCAGGTGAGTTACTTTGCCTCCTGTGCGTGTTTGAGTGACACCTGGAGGTACCCCTCATTCTTCCGTACGGTACCCAGCGATGCCTTCCAGGCTCGGGGCATGGCCAAGCTGCTGCGTCAGCTGAGATGGGTGTGGGTGGGACTGGTGTCAGGGGATGATGACTATGGCAAGTTTGGGGTTCAGCTGCTTCTCCAAGAGCTCCAGGGATCTGGGGTGTGTGTCGCTTACTCTGAGGTCATCCCCAAGGTACGACCTCACTTTGATCATCTGACAATATACTCTCTCTTTTGCTCTGTTTTTCTCTCTCTGTTTTTACTCTGACTCCCCTCTCTTCTAATCTAACAGAAACTCTCTCTCTGATTTTTTCTGACACTCTTCCCTCTCTCTCACTGATGGTCATCACCATAGGTAGCGTCTCAGAGACGTATCAGGTACATCGTGGACACCATCAAAGGATCTACTGCCAGAGTGGTGGTGACATTTGCTATCACAAAGGATGCACATGTGAGCAGTTACCGGTCAGAGTATTGTTAATGATTTGTAACTCAGCTGTAGCAGTGTCCTTGTGTCTTACCATGTCTTGATGCCCTTTATAGACACAATCATTTCCTAATTGATAATGATGCATTTCAGCTTGATTATCTTGATCTTTTTAACGATTTCATTCTCCAGGCCCTGATGGAAGAGGTTGTCCGCCAGAACATTACAGATAAGCAGTGGATTGCCTCAGAGGCCTGGGTCACTGACTCTACTCTCTCCTCCCCTGAAAACCTGCCCTCTCTTGCCGGGACCATTGGATTTGCACTGAAGAAAGCTGACATTCCCGGCCTGGGGACTTTCCTAACACGCCTCCATCCAGACGGGGACTACCAGAAGTCCGACCCCTTCGTGTGGGAATTGTGGGAAGAGATGTTTGTGTGTTCTCTGGGGGTTGACCTCAGCATGACGCTGTCGTCCAGGCGACAGTGTACTGGGTCAGAGGTCATAGGTGAGGGAGAGTTTACACCTAAATCTCTGTTTTTTGTCCAGATTCCCAATGTTATCTCAGTAAAATGAAGTGTCAATCCTAGGTGAGGGGGAGAGCCAGTATGCTGACGTGTCTCAGCTGAGAGCCAGCTATAATGTGTACAAGGCTGTGTACGCCATCGCCTACGCCATACAGGATATGGTGGCCTGTCGACCAGGGGACAGAATGTTTAATGGTGGACAGTGCCCTGATATCAGGAAGCTTCAGCCCAGCCAGGTGAGAATAACATGTTGATCTGTTTTCAAGTTAACAACACTAATGTTTCCAGTCAGGATACAGTGAAGACACTTTGTAAGGTTTGAATACTAAAGAACAAAAGCCACAACTGGTTCTAACTCTTAATCCTGTTCCAATGCCCTTTTCTCTTTGAGATTGTTCATTATCTGAGGGGAGTGAACTTCAGTACTCCTGTGGGGGAATCTTTCCACTTCGACATGAATGGTGATCCGCCTGCCTCTTATGACATCATCAACTGGCATGTGACCCCCGGGGGGAAGGCAGAGTTTGTCCAGGTAGGACATTTTCTGTCCTCTGAGGGATCGGACGACCAGTTCCACATCGACATGGATAAAGTGGTGTGGGGTGGGGGCAGCGGAGATGAGGTGAGAATTGTTCAGTTTAGTTTCACTGAGGCAGAAAGGAGTGTGTGTGTGTGTGTGTGTGTGTGTGTGTGTGTGTGTGTGTGTGTGTGTGTGTGTGTGTGTGTGTGTGTGTGTGTGTAATGATGATGTTAATAGCAATGATGATAATGATGATGATGATGATGATGATGATGATGATGACATCGTCCTCTCCCCTCTCTGGTAGGTCCCTGTGTCTGTATGCAGTGCTGACTGTCCCCCTGGTACCAGGCATGCGGTACAGAAGGGGAGGCCTGAGTGCTGCTTTGACTGTCTGTCCTGCGCTGAGGGAGAGATCAGCAACACAACAGGTAGTCTATCTAGGGTTCTGATTACAATTCATATTTTTCCTCAATCCTGATTGGTCCTGATTTGGACTCCTCATTCTTCTTCCTTATCTATCAGGGTCAGTTGAGTGTATTAGGTGTCCAGAGCGGTTCTGGTCCAACCCTGATCGTACGGCCTGCATCCCCCAGCTAGTGGACTTCCTCTCCTACAGCGACACCATGGGCGTAATACTGTCTGTCATCTCAGTTTCTGGGGCAACACTCACAGCCGGTGCCCTGGCCACCTTCCTCTACCACCGACACACGGCCCTGGTGAGTTGAATCATATGATCATATATAGAGGTTCTGGACAGAGATGAGATTGTGTCATTTAAGGATGGGATTTTTGACATCATTCAGTCTAATTGATCTTTCTCTGTCTCGTTCCAGGTGAAAGCCAATAACTCTGAGCTCAGCTTCCTGCTCTTGCTGTCTCTCAAGCTCTGCTTCCTGTGCGCTCTGGTTTTCATTGGCCAGCCGAAGCCATGGACGTGCATGCTGAGACACACCCTGTTTGGTATAAGCTTTGTGTTCTGCATCTCCTGTCTGCTCAGCAGGACTGTGGTGGTGCTGGTGGCCTTCAGGGCCACTCTGCCTGGAGAGAACCTGATGAGATACTTCAGCCCCACCCAGCAGAGGATGGGTATCTCACTCTGCACACTCATCCAGGTGAACATCTAGTTTTACTATATTCTATGGGAATTGAAATGCCCAGTGCAGTCAAAAACTCGATTTTCCTTTGTTTTATATATATTTCCACACTATGAGTTTGGAATAATACTGTGAAATTGTGTGAATGATGATAATGCCCTTTTAGTATAAGCAATGGTGGAAAAAGTACTCACTAGTCATACTTGAGTAAAAGTAAATATACCTTAATAGAAAATGTCTCAAGTAAAAGCGAAAGTCACCCACTAAAATACCACTTGAGTGAAAGTCTAAAAGTATTTTACACTCCAACACTCAGACATCATTTACAATCTAAGCATTTGTGTTTAGTGAGTCCACCAGATCAGAGGCAGCAGGGATGACCATGGATGTTCTCTTGATAAGTGTGTCCATTTGACCATTTTCCTGTCAAAATGTAATGAGTAATTTTGGGTGTTAGGGAAAATGTATGGAGTAAAAAGTACATTTATAAATAGTAAAGTAAAGTACACTCCAAAAAACGACTTGAGTAGTACTTTAAAGTATTTTAACATTAAGTACTTTACACCACTGAGTGTAAGTGATGTTTGAAAAGAAGGCTGAAATTCCAGTCTGTTTTGGTAGGGTGGAGTTTTGACCTGCTGGTGACATCACCAGATGGTAAATGAGTTCATCCTTGAAAGGGAAAGGGGATACCTAGTCAGTTATACAACAGAATGCCTTCAACTGAAATATGTCTTCCGCGTTTAACCCAACCACTCTGAATCAGAGAGGTGCGGGGGGCTGTCTTAATCGACATCTACGTCTTCGGTGCCCGAGGAACTGACAGTGTTTTACTACTTCGCAGATATGAAACACACAGACAATCATATCAGTCACAAATGTCAAATTCCCAGTTTATACTTCAAAACCATCTTAGGTTCTATTTTACAAAAAAATGTATTACATAATGTAAGGCATTGTGGGCAGAATAGACGGATGCAGTTCATTGCTTGATTCATTTAATTCAACAATAGATTTCTTTGTAGTCCAAAAATATTACTATCAGGTTGTAAATCGCAGCTGGCCTGGTACATTGTTTGCTGCCTCCAGCCGCTACTCAACTACAATACATTTTGAGAGCACCATACAGCGATGCTGCCTTCAACGCACCGGTGATCCATGCTGTGTAAAAAAAGGAAAAACATGTTTTAAATGTAAATGTTACAACAAACCTATAGCTATGTTTTTGTTATTTCGAGTGATTAAATACTTGTTGATTATGCACATATACATATTATGCACATCTGCAAGCATAGCTGTGAAGGCTGGACAAAAATTATTGTAACGGTAGTCCTCCTCCTCTTCAACCGAAAAGGAGGAGTAGTGAGGGAACCAAGGCGCAGCGGGTTGTGAACACATAATTTATTTAAAGACAAGACGAAAAAACACGAACTCCACTATAACTAACAAAACAACAAACGGAGTAGACAGACCTGGACGATGAACTTACAATAAAACACGAAGAACGCACGAACAGGGAAAAATAGACTACACAAAAATGACGATGTACAAACATACCGAACAGTCCCGTATGGTGCGACAAACACTGACACAGGAGACAACCACCCACAACGAACACTGTGAAACAACCTACCTAAATATGACTCTCAATTAGAGGAACGCCAAACACCTGCCTCTAATTAAGAGCCATACCAGGCAGCCCTAAACCAACATAGAAACAGACAACATAGAATGCCCACCCAAACTCACGTCCTGACCAACTAACACATACAACAAACTAACAGAAATAGGTCAGGAACGTGACAATTATTGATATATTCTTTTGTTTTAACATGTTAAAATAAGATATACAGCATCCTATGTAGACTGAACAAAAATATAAACGCAACATGCAACAATTGTAAAGATTGTACTGAGTTACAGTTAATATAAGGAATTCAGTCAATTTAAATAAATTCATTAGACCCTAATCTATGGATTTCACCTGACTGGCAATGCATCTTTTGGCCATTAAAAAAGGTAGAGGAGTGGATCAGAAAACCAGTCAGTATCTGGTGGGACCAATATTTGCCTCATGCAGCGCGACACATCTCCTTTGCATAGAGTTGATCAGGCTGTTGATTGTATGCTGTGGAATGTTGTCCCACTCCTCTTCAATGGCTGTGGGAAGTTGCTGGATATTGGCGAGAACTGGAACTCGCTGCCATAAATGTCGATCCAGAGCATCCCAAACATGCTCAACGTATGCAAGCCATGGAATAACTGGGACATTTTCAGCTTCCAGGAATTGTGTACATTCCATGTGACATGGGGCCGTAGATTATCATACTGAAACATGATGTAATGGTGGCGGATGAATGGCACGACAATGGGCCTCAGCATCTCATCACACAAATTGCCATTGATAAAATGCAATTGTGTTCATTGTCCGAAGCTTATGCCTGCCCATACCATAACCCCACCGCCACCATGGGGCACTCTGTTCACAATGTTGACATCAGCAAACCCCTCTCCCACACGACGCCATCTGCCAGGTACAGCTGAAACCGGGATTCATCCGTGAAGATCACACTTCTCCAGCATGCCAGTGGCGATCGAAGGTGAGCATTTGCCCACTGAAGTTGGTTACGATGCAGAGCTGCAGTTGGTCAAGACCTGGGTGAGGACGACGAGCACGCGGATGAGCTTCCTTGAGACAGTTTCTGACAGTTTGTGCAAAAATTATTCAGATGTGCAAACCAACAGTTTCATCAGCTGTCTGGTTGGCTGGTCTCAGATGTCCCGCAGGTGAAAATCCGGATGTGGAGTTCCTGGGCTGGCGTGGTTACACGTGGTCTGCGGTTGTGAGGTCAGTTGGAAGTACTGCCAAATTCTCTAAAACAATGTTGGAGGCGGCTTTTGGTAGAGAAATTAACATTGAATTCTCTGGCAAAGCTCTGGTGTCTATTAATTGTCCAAACGCATGTCTGCTTTCCCACTCTATATAGCTATAGAATTTTCACAAATGCCTTACTTTACATCTTTCCCAAACATTCTATGAATTTATGAAAACATGAAAATGACCATATCTAAGTGCTTACATGTCAGAAAATGTATAAAAAAAGGTGCCATATTCTTCCTGGGGTGTATATGAACAGATTTTAATAACATTTAATGTTGCTAAAACGTTGTCAGTTCCAATTTAAACTGACACTCAAATAAGTACCCCCGGCCATACCAAGGATCATTTAGCTATTTTAGGACTTTGAACTTTAGGTATGAAAAAGAAAACAGATTCATAAAAAAGGAAGTTTGTTTTAAAGTGTCTGTCCTATATCTGAGAGATATAAAAAACATCAGGAAATTATTCATATTTGTTTTTACCCATATAAAACATTTTTGGGGCACTAAACTATATATATACTTCCATTCGTTTTTTAGACTCATACCGGGTTACCTTCAGACGAGTCTTTTCAGGCTTGTAGGAGTCCTAGAGCAAAACGACCAACATGTACTGTACGTGTTTGGTCATATAAGTGTGTAGCCCACACTGTTCGGACGCTACATACAGACAGAAGTTGGCAACTACAGACAGAAGTTGGCAGATCGGTGGTACAGGCTTCAGACGAGTCCCGTGATGCTACAGACATTTTCGGCATTATCAGGGTGTCTCACCACTGTAGCTCCGCCACAAAAAAAAAAATTCAACGGATTCACTGGACCTTTAGTTATTTCCTTCAGTTGCTAGGTTTCCATCCAATTGGCGACAGATTTTCATGCGAATATTCAAAGATCTCCATAAAGATAATATGCCCATTTTCCCACCAGTGGCGTTTCCACCAAACAGACTTGTCAAGGATAAAAATTTGTGGGTGATGACGTAGTGCACACAACATGTACATTGTGTTTAAATTTCATGTACCGAATAAAATTTGAATGTTCAATGTGTTTCTATGATTTTTCAACTCTACTGGTAGTTTTGTCCCAAACTGTTGAGTTAAATAGCAGTGTGCATCACTCTGGTGTTGGTACGTGAACCCTAGCTAACGGCTCCCAGATACAGTGCCGGTAGGCTGTGTGGGGAGGGTGATGAGACATGATGAGATTATTATGGAAAATAATATTGTTATTTGTTAACTTCTCTAGGGTAGGGGGTAGCATTCGGAATTTTGGATGAAATGCATGTCCAAATTAAACTGCCTGCATCTCGGGCCCAGAATATATGATATGCATATAACTGGTAGATTTGGATAGAAAACACTCCAAAGTTTCCAAAACTGTTAACATAGTGTCTGTGAGTATAACAGAACTGATTTGGCAGGCAAAAATCTGAGAAAAATCCATTCAGGAGGTAGTTTTTTTTTGGGTTGTGTAGTTTTCTATTCAATGCCAATACAGTATCAATTGACTTAGGACTCAAAATGCAGTTTCTATGCCTTCCACTAGATGTCAACAGTCTTCAGAAAATGTTTCAGGCTTGTATTCTGAAAAATTAAGAAGTAAGAGCAGTCTGAATGAGTGGACCCTGCCATGTCACAGAGCTTTTTCCTGCGCAAGACCGAGAGAGTTTCTTGTTTACATTTTATATTGACGACGTTATTGTCCGGTTGAAATATTATTGATTATTTAGGCTAAAAACAACCTGAGGTTTGAATATAAACATCGTTTGACATGTTTCTATGAATTTTACAGATACAATTTGGATTTTTTAGTCCTCCTGTTTTTACTGCGTTTTAGCCTGTGGATTACTGAAGAAAACGCGCGAACAAAACGGAGGTTTTTGGGTATAAAGATACTTTATCGAACAAAAATAACATTTATTGAGTAAATTAATGTCTGCTGATTGCAACCATATGTAGATCATCAAAGGTAAGGGATTAATTTTATCTCTATTTCTAAATTGTGTAACTGTTCTAGCTGGCTGGCTACTGTTTGTAATGATTTGTTTAGTGGGCTATGTTCTCATAATGTCACGATCGTCTTGCTGTGAGAGATTGGACCAAGGCGCAGCGTGTGCAAAATACATCTTCTTTATTTTAAGAAGAGAGAAAACAAACAAGAAACGAACAACTATACACGAACTAACAAAATAACAAAACTGACGACCGTGAAGCTATAAATACAGATAGTGCTGACACAAACACTACACATAGACAATTACCCACAAATGCATGATGCCCATGGTTGCCTTAAATATGGCTCCCAATCAGAGACAAATGAAAGACATCTGTCTCTGATTGAGAACCACTCAGGCAACCATAGACATACCTAGACACATTCACTCAACCATAGACATACCTAGAAACATTAACTCAACCATAGACATACCTAGAAACATTCACTCAACACAAACTCATACACTACACCCAACACCCCCTTTACCATATAACCACCCAAAACGACAAAACACAAACATTCCCCATGTCACACCCTGACCTAACTAAAATAATAAAGAAAACAAAGAATACTAAGGCCAGGGCGTGACACATAATCGTAATGTATGCTTTCGCCGTAAAGCATTTAAAAAATCTGACACCGTGGTTGGATTCACAAGCAGTTCATCTTTAAACCTATGTAAAATATGTTTTGTTTTCTGAATTTTTATAATGAGTATTTCTGTATATGAATTTGGCGCCCACCAGTTTCACTGGCTGTTGAAGAGGTGGGACACTACCGTCTCACGTGCCCAAGAGAGGTTAAACGGCAGTCAAGTATCGATCATCATGTCCCCAGAATAAGACCCTCAACATTTATTGGAAAGGAGCATCAAGCTCATACCGTGCACTTTCACCACCCTGTGAAGTTCATCAGAACTACTTTCGTCTGTAGTCTGATAAGCTGCATGGAGGACCACACACCATGTCATCAAGTGACTCCAAGTTCACTTTGATAATGACAGTTATTGGATCAGTTTTTGCGCATCAAGGTGTTTCCTCCAACATTTATTTCTCAACACAAAAATATCCAACCATGTCGAATGAACAAATGATCTGTCGGGATTTAAACATTGTACTGAAACTTCCTGTTTCCATCACAGCTGTCGTTATTTTTTTATACACAGTATAACTTTACTATCATAAACACTGTGGATGGAAACGTGGTAACTGACCATATCATTTGTTATTATGGTAACTGTGCTTGCGTTTTCCTTCCACCTCCGTTCCCTTCCACAGGTGCTGATCTGTGTGCTGTGGCTGGCCTTAGCTCCACCCCGACCTGCTGAGAGGGGGGACAGAGAGGGTCGGGGGCCGAGGGTCGTCCTGGAGTGTGAGGTGGGCTCTGTGGTTGGCTTCTCTCTGGTGCTTGGCTACATCGGCCTGCTGGCCTCCCTCTGTCTCCTCTTAGCCTTCCTGGCCAGGAAACTCCCAGACAACTTCAACGAGGCCAAGCTCATCACCTTCAGCATGCTGATCTTCTGTGCCGTGTGGATCTCCTTCATCCCTGCCTACGTCAGCTCTCCTGGGAAGTACACAGTAGCTGTAGAGATCTTTGCCATCCTGGCCTCCAGCTTTGGGCTGCTGTTCTGTCTGTTTGCTCCAAAGTGTTTCATCATCCTTCTGAGACCAGAGAGAAACACCAAGAAACACATGATGTCCAAATAGAAACCACCAAGAAACACATGATGTCCAATTAGAAACCACCAAGAAACACATGATATCCAATTAGAAACCACCAACAAACACATGATGTCCAATTAGAAACCACCAAGAAACACATGATGACCAATTAGAAACCAACAAGAAACACATGATGTCCAATTAGAAACCACCAAGAAACACATGATGTCCAATTAGAAACCACCAAGAAACACATGATGTCCAATTAGGAACCACCAAGAAACACATGATGTCCAATTAGAAACCACCAAGAAACACATCCTGTCCAATTAGAAACCACCAAGAAACACATGATGTCCAAATAGAAACCACCAAGAAACACATGATGTCCAAATAGAAACCACCAACAAACACATGATGTCCAATTAGAAACCACCAAGAAACACATGATGTCCAATTAGAAACCACCAAGAAACACATGATGTCCAATTAGAAACCACCAAGAAACACATGATGTCCAATTAGAAACCACCAAGAAACACATGATGTCCAATTAGAAACCACCAAGAAACACATGATGTCCAATTAGAAACCACCAAGAAACACATGATGTCCAATTAGAAACCATTGAGAAACACATGATGTCCAATTAGAAACCACCAAGAAACACATGATGACCAATTAGAAACCAACAAGAAACACATGATGTCCAATTAGAAACCACCAAGAAATAGATCTCTATTGACCACAGGAGACTGCTGTTGTCCCTCCTCAGTCAGTTATCACCACAGGAGAGTGCTGTTGTCCCTCCTCAGAGTCATTTATCTACCACAGGAGAGTGCTGTTGTCCCTCCTCAGAGTCATTTATCTACCACAGGAGACTAGTGTTGTCCCACCTCAGAGTCAGGTATCTACCACAGCAGACTAGTGTTGTCCCACCTCAGAGTCAGTTATCACCACAGGAGAGTGCTGTTGTCCCTCCTCAGAGTCATTTATCTACCACAGGAGAGTGCTGTTGTCCCTCCTCAGAGTCATTTATCTACCACAGGAGACTAGTGTTGTCCCACCTCAGAGTCAGGTATCTACCACAGGAGACTAGTGTTGTCCCACCTCAGAGTCAGTTATCACCACAGGAGAGTGCTGTTGTCCCTCCTCAGAGTCATTTATCTACCACAGGAGAGTGCTGTGTCCCTCCTCAGAGTCATTTATCTACCACAGGAGACTAGTGTTGTCCCACCTCAGAGTCAGTTATTGTAATGAAACATCCTTCATCTTTACATTGATCCTCACTCCGCTTGTCCTCTTACACATCTCTCAGATCTTTGTAGTGTTTGACAGCTATCCTAATATAAGGTGCTCTTTTACTGCAGGTCCACAAACTTTCATTCTCCTCCTCTTTCACTGTTCTGTCAGAAATCAACTTCTGGTTGCCTCCTAGACCCTGGCTGTACAGCCTGTAGCCCTCCAGGATAACACAGCCCAGAGTGATGGGAGGGGCCAGGGTTAATGAGAGGGGCCAGGGTTAATGAGAGGGGCCAGAGTTATGAGAGAGACCAGAGTGATGAGAGAGACCAGAGTTATGAGAGAGACCAGAGTGATGAGAGAGACCAGAGTGATGAGAGAGACCAGAGTGATGAGAGGGGCCAGAGTGATGAGAGGGACCAGAGTGATGAGAGGGGTCAGAGTGATGAGAGGGACCAGAGTGATGAGAGGGGCCAAAGTGATGAGAGAGACCAGGGTGATGAGAGAAACCACAGTGATGAGAGGGACCAGAGTGATGAGAGGTGCCAGAGTGATGAGAGAGACCAGAGTGATGAGAGAGACCAGAGTGAGTGAGGCCAGAGTGATGAGAGAGACCAGAGTGATGAGAGAGACCAGAGTGATGAGTGAGGCCAGTATGATGAGAGGTGCCAGAGTGATGAGAGAGACCAGAGTGATGAGTGAGGCCAGAGTGATGAGAGGTGCCAGAGTGATGAGAGAGACCAGAGTGATGAAAGAGGCCAGAGTGATGAAAGAGGCCAGAGTGATGAGAGAGACCAGAGTGATGAGAGAGACCAGAGTGATGAGAGGGACCAGAGTGATGAGAGAGGCCAAAGTGATGAGAGGGACCAGAGTTAATGAGAGAGACCAGAGTGATGAGTGAGACCAGAGTGATGAGAGAGCCCAGAGTGACGAGAGGGACCAGAGTGATGAGAGGGACCAGAGTGATGAGAGAGACCAGAGTGATGAGAGGGACCAGAGTGACGAGAGGGACCAGAGTGATGAGAGGGACCAGAGTGATGAGAGAGACCAGAGTGATGAGAGAGACCAGAGTGATGAGAGGGACCAGAGTGATGAGAGGGACCAGAGTGATGAGAGGGACCAGAGTGATGAGAGAGACCAGAGTGATGAGTGAGGCCAGAGTGATGAGAGTGACCAGAGTGATGAGAGAGACCAGAGTGATGAGTGAGGCCAGTGTGATGAGAGAGGCCAGAGTGATGATAGGGACCAGAGTGATGAGAGAGACCAGAGTGATGAGTGAGACCAGAGTGATGAGAGAGACCAGAGTGATGAGAGAGACCAGAGTGATGAGAGGGACAGGAGTGATGAGAGAGACCAGAGTGATGAGAGAGACCAGAGTGACGAGAGGGACCAGAGTGATGAGAGAGACCAGAGTGATGAGAGAGACCAGAGTGATGAGAGAGACCAGAGTGATGAGAGAGACCAGAGTGATGAGAGGGACCAGAGTGATGAGAGGGACCAGAGTGATGAGAGGGACCAGAGTGATGAGAGGGACCAGAGTGATGAGAGAGACCAGAGTGATGAGTGAGGCCAGAGTGATGAGAGAGACCAGAGTGATGAGTGAGGCCAGTGTGATGAGAGGTGCCAGAGTGATGAGAGAGACCAGAGTGATGAGTGAGGCCAGAGTGATGAGAGGTGCCAGAGTGATGAGAGAGACCAGAGTGATGAAAGAGGCCAGAGTTATGAGAGAGACCAGAGTGATGAGAGAGACCAGAGTGATGAGAGGGACCAGAGTGATTAGAGAGGCCAGAGTGATGAGAGGGACCAGAGTGGTGAGAGGGACCAGAGTGATGAGAGAGACCAGAGTGATGAGAGAGACCAGAGTGATGAGAGAGACCAGAGTGATGAGAGGGACCAGAGTGATGAGAGGGACCAGAGTGATGAGAGGGACCAGAGTGACGAGAGGGACCAGAGTGACGAGAGAGACCAGAGTGATGAGAGGGACCAGAGTGATAAGCGGTACCAGACTGATGAGAAGGACCAGAGTGATGAGAGAGACCAGAGTGATGAGAGGGGCCAGAGTGATGAGAGAGACCAGAGTGATGAGCGGTACCAGAGTGATGAGAAGGACCAGAGTGATGAGAGGGACCAGTGTCAGTGCTCTCTGCTGTGGCTGTCATTCGATCATTACACTTTCCTCTTCTGGAGCTCCCTCTAGCTATGGAAGGATATGGGGCCTTGCAGAGAGAGGGGGGGGGGGGCACCAGTTATGGAAGGATATGGGGCCTCGCAGAGAGAGGGGGGTCCTCCAGTTATGGAAGGATATGGGGCCCCGCAGAGAGAGGGGGGTGCTCCAGTTATGGAAGGATATGGGGCCCCGCAGAGGGGGGGGGCTCCAGTTATGGAAGGATATGGGGCCCTGCAGAGAGAGGGGGGGCCTCCAGTTATGGAAGGATATGGGGCCCCGCAGAGAGGGGGAGTGACTTATTTTATTGAAGGAAATGGGGCCTGCCATGCCAAATAATGTCCCCCAGCCAAAAAGTGTTCCCCCTCCCCATGTCACCAATGGGATTCGATCAACTGTTAGCGTCCGTTGGTATATCAAAGGTGTGATGACCTCATGATTAACATTTTGGAGGTCATTTTTACAGCCGGAATTGCATTCTTTTCACCCCCACTATGCTAACAAAGCTGATTTCCATGACAATTTGGCTATATAAACGAGTTTTGTTTTGCTAATAAAATGAAAACATTACTTTAAACTACTTTTGTGTGCCTTGTTAACATGAGAACAACATGGAGTCCACGTCTTAAACGATGCTATGTTTCAGAAATAGCAAAGAAAACATCTGCTTGACACATTAAAGTTACTTACCTTACAGATCGTCTGTTAATTTACACTCCATTCATTTGATTAATTTGATTCATACACTGGCTGGTCTGGCTGTCATGTTTATATTTTAATTTAAACTGAAATAATATAATTTCAGTAGTCCTCTATTATGATTCATTTTTTATATTTTGCATAGCTAATTAGTACACCCTTGTGGTTGAATATGTATCTATTGTAGGTCCTAGGATACAACAATGAACAATGTGGATCTAATAAATAGCCTCAAATGATACCTTAGAACTTACAATAATGAACACCTTGTGAAACAGCTGTGAAAACCAATCTGCCAATATTTAAGATTTCAAAACATAAACTTTTGTCACGTTGGTATAAGGATAGGGAGACAGGTGTAGTAATGGGTAATAGGGGTTTTATTGACCCAAATTACAGCGTGCCATGTAAAGGCACGGGGACGAAGACCAAACAAACACAGATACAAAACACAGGGTTGAAACCCAAACAAAAGAGCGAGGAGTACATCGAATAAATACCCAGGACGAGACCCGTAATACATACACGGGACGAAGATATAAAAGAATGTGATTGATAAACAAAAGGTTGTTTCACTTGCCCAGCTGTCCACCTCCTTGACAATTCCCCAACAGAAGAAGCGTAGATTGATTTTGGTAAATATGCGCTTCACTCCGAAATGGCCAGCATGCATCTAGATCAGCACGGCCTCCTTCTCCTCCTTAGTAAAAATCACCCTCCTGTGTGGCTGGCCATCCTTAACCCGTAGGTACATGTGATTGCTGAATGAGTTGTTGAACTACTCAGGTCTAAATAAATTTGCACTTCTGTCTTTCTCTCTCTTTTTCTCTCTGCCCATTTATCTCTCTCTGTCTTCCACTCTCTTCACACCTCTCTCGCTCTCACTCTCACTTTCATCCTTTCTTTCCCACTCTCGCTGTGTCTGTCTAGCAAAGACACCTAGTTAGGAGCATATGGAATTACCATTATTGCTTACACCTATCCATTTGATTGATCAGGTTTAACTTATAGCTAGAAACGTCAATTTGACACATATACAGTTGAAGTCGGAAGTTTACATACACTTAGGTCGGAGTCATTAAAACTCGTTTTTCAACCACTCCACAAATGTCTTGTTAACAAACTATAGTTTTGGCAAGTCGGTTAGGACATCTATTTTGTGCATGACACAAGTCATTTTTCCAACAATTGTTCACAGACAGATTATTTCACTTATAATTCACTGTATCACAATTCCAGTGGGTCAGAAGTTTACATACCCTAAATTGACTGTGCCTTTAAACAGCTTGGAAAATTCCAGAAAATGATGTCATGGCTTTAGAAGCTTCTGATAGGCTAATTGACATTATTTGAGTCAATTGGAGGTGTACCTGTGGATGTATTTCAAGGCCTACCTTCAAACTCAGTGCCTCTTTGTTTGACATCATGGGAAAATCAAAAGAAATTAGCCAAGACCTCAGAAAAAAATTGTAGACCTCCACAAGTCTGGTTCATCCTTGGGAGCAATTTCCAAATGCCTGAAGGTACCACGTTCATCTGTACAAACAATTGTACGCAAGTATAAACACCATGAGACCACGCAGCCGTCATACCGCTCAGGAAGGAGACGTGTTCTGTCTCCTAGAGATTAACATACTTTGGTGCAAAAAGTGCTAATCAATCCCAGAACAACAGCAAATGACCTTGTGAATATCCTGGAGGAAACAGGTACAAAAGTATTTATATCCACAGTAAAACAAGTTCTATATCGACATAACCTGAAAGGCAACTTAGCAAGGAAGAAGCCACTGCTCCAAAACCGCCATAAAAAATCCAGAATACGGTTTGCAACTGCACATGGGGACAAAGATCGTATTTTTTGTAGAAAAGTCCTCTGGTCTGATGAAACAAAAATAGAACTGTTTGACCATAATGACCAATGACCAATGCAAGCCGAAGAACACCATCCCAGCCGTGAAGCACGGGGGTGGCAGCATCATGTTGTGGGGGTGCTTGCTGCAGAAGGGGCTGGTGCACGTCACAATATAGATGACATCATGAGGCAGGAAAATTATGTGGATATATTGAAGCAACATCTCACGACATCAGTCTGGAAGTTAAAGCTTGGTCGCAAATGGGTCTTCCAAATGGACAATGACCCCAAGCATACTTCCAAAGTTGTGGCAAAATGGCTTAAGGACAACAAAGTCAAGGTATTGGAGTGGCCATCACAAAACCCTGACCTCAATCCTATAGAAAATTTGTGAGCAGAACTGAAAAAGTGTGTGCGAACAAGAAGGCTCTGTTACACCAGCTCCGTCAGGAGGAATGGGCAAAAACTCACCCAACGTATTGTGGGGAGCTTTGGGAAAGGTACCCTGAATATTTGACCCAAGTTAAACAATTTAAAGGCAATGCTACCAAATGCTAATTGAGTGTATGTAAACTTCTGACCCACTGGGAATGTGATGAAAGAAATAAAATCTTAAATAAATCATTCTCTCTACTATTATTCTGACATTTCACATTCTTAAAATAAAGTGGTGATCCTAACTGACCTAAAACAGGGAGTTTTTACTAGGATTAAAAGTCAGGAATTGTGAAAAAACTGAGTTTAAATGTATTTGGCTAAGGTGTATGTAAACTTTCGACTTCAACTGTATATTTACCACCAGGGAACAGTAATATCTATCTCTCCAGGAGGGTGCAGTGATGTCCCAGTGTGACCTGGCCTTACAGTAACATCTATCTCTCCAGCAAGGGGCAGTGATGTCCCAGTGTGACCTGGCCTTACAGTAGCATCTATCTCTCCAGCAAGGGGCAGTGATGTCTCAGTGTGACCTGGCCTTACAGTAGCATCTATCTCTCCAGCAGGGGGCAGTGATGTCTCAGTGTGACCTGGCCTTACAGTAGCATCTATCTCTCCAGCAGGGGGCAGTGATGTCTCAGTGTGACCTGGCCTTACAGTAACATCTATCTCTCCAGCAGGGGGCAGTGATTTCCCAGTGTGACCTGGCCTTACAGTAGCATCTATCTCTCCAGCAGGGGGCAGTGATTTCCCAGTGTGACCTGGCCTTACAGTAGCATCTATCTCTCCAGCAGGGGGCAGTGATGTCTCAGTGTGACCTGGCCTTACAGTAGCATCTATCTCTCCAGCAGGGGGCAGTGATTTCCCAGTGTGACCTGGCCTTACAGTAGCATCTATCTCTCCAGCAGGGGGCAGTGATTTCCCAGTGTGACCTGGCTTTACAGTAATACATCAACACATACAGTACTATACCATACTGGAACTATAAACCCTTCCAGGTTCCTAACCTGAACTAGAAGGTATGATCAGTGCAGCACCCTAACTTAATAGGACACAAACATTGAAAATTAATTGTCTAAACCATGAGAAAATACCAACCATTATTGGCATCTAATTATAAAAATAAATACAAATAAAAACACTATAATTTTATCTATAAGGAGTCACATAAGACGTTGTCAAGGATTGGCTTTGTTCCAAGATGTTAAATTGTGTAAAGCCAACAGTAGCAAATGTAGTCACAGGCAAATATAATAAATGCAATTAGCGGTGCGAATCAGCTGTGACTGTAGTGTCCATATAGAGGGGGTATGTACCGTAGTGTCCTTGTAGAGGTGGTCTGTAGTGTAATATCCTTGTAGAGGTATGTACAGTAGTGTCCATACAGAGGAGATCTGTACTGTAGTGTCCTTATGGAGGAGGTCTGTAATGTAGTGTCCCTATAGAGGAGGTCTGTACTGTAGTGTCCTTATATAGCAGGTCTGTAATGTAGTGTCCTTGTAGAGGAGGTCTGTGCTGTAGTGTCCCTATAGAGGAGGTCTATACTGTAGTGTCCTTGTAGAGGAGGTCTGTACTGTAGTGTCCTTGTAGAGGAGGTCTATACTGTAGTGTCCTTGTAGAGGAGGTCTGTACTGTAGTGTCCTTGTAGAGGAGGTCTGTACTGTAGTGTCCTTGTAGATGAGGTCTGTACTGTAGTGTCCTTGTAGATGAGGTCTGTACTGTAGTGTCCTTGTAGAGCAGGTCTGTGCTGTAGTGTCCTTGTAGAGGAGGCCTATACTGTAGTGTCCTTGTAGAGGAGGTCTGTACTGTAGTGTCCCTATAGAGGAGGTCTGTACTGTAGTGTCCCTATAGAGGAGGTCTGTACTGTAGTGTCCCTATAGAGGAGGTCTATGCTGTAGTGTCCTTGTAGAGGAGGTCTGTAATGTAGTGTCCTTGTAGAGGAGGTCTGTGCTGTAGTGTCCTTGTAGAGGAGGTCTATACTGTATTGTCCTTGTAGAGGAGGCCTGTGCTGTAACCAAACCTTAGTTACGTTGTTAGCCGTTAGTTTGGTAGTTAGCCCTTAGTTTGGTTGTTAGCCCTTAGTTTGGTTGTTAGCCCTTAGTTGGTTGTTAGCCCTTAGTTTGGTAGTTAGCCCGTAGTTTGGTAGTTAGCCCGTAGTTTGGTAGTTAGCCCTTAGTTTGGTTGTTAGCCCTTAGTTTGGTTGTTAGCCCTTAGTTTGGTAGTTAGCCCTTAGTTTGGTAGTTAGCCCTTAGTTTGGTAGTTAGCCCTTAGTTTGGTAGTTAGCCCTTAGTTTGGTTCTTAGCCCTTAGTTTGGTAGTTAGCCCTTAGTTTGGTTGTTAGCCCTTAGTTTGGTTGTTAGTCGTTAGTTTGGTTGTTAGCCCTTAGTTTGGTAGTTAGCCCGTAGTTTGGTTGTTAGACCTTAGTTTGGTTGTTAGCCCTTAGTTTAGTAGTTAGCCATTAGTTTGGTAGTTAGCCCTTAGTTTGGTAGTTAGCCCTTAGTTTGGTTGTTAGCTCTTAGTTTGGTTGTTAGCCCTTAGTTTGGTTGTTAGCCCTTAGTTTGGTAGTTAGCCCGTAGTTTGGTTGTTAGCCCTTAGTTTGGTAGTTAGCCCTTAGTTTGGTAGTTAGTCCTTAGTTTGGTTGTTAGCCCTTAGTTTGGTTGTTAGCTCTTAGTTTGGTAGTTAGCCCGTAGTTTGGTTGTTAGCCCTTAGTTTGGTTGTTAGCCCTTAGTTTGGTAGTTAGTCCTTAGTTTGGTTGTTAGCCCTTAGTTTGGTTGTTAGCTCTTAGTTTGGTTGTTAGCCCTTAGTTTGGTTGTTTCCAGAGGAGAGGGAGAAATAGTGAGAGAGCTGGTTTAATTCAGACGAGGAGAGGGGAAGGGAAGATCATCTACCCTAGAGCTGGTTTGATTCAGATGAGGAGAGTGGAAGGGAACATCATCTCAAACCTCTAGTGTGCTGCCAGATGTTTCATACACTGTGAAACAGTAAACTACCCGGGGGGAGTACCAGCCAGGCCTATAATACATTAAACATTCTGAGGGGTCTACCAGCCAGGCCTGTAATACAGTAAACATTCTGAGGGGTCTACCAGCCAGGCCTATAATACAGTAAACATTCTGAGGGGTCTACCAGCCAGGCCTGTAATACAGTAAACATTCTGAGGGGCGTACCAGCCAGGCCTGTAATACAGTAAACATTCTGAGGGGCGTACCAGCCAGGCCTGTAACACAGTAAACATTCTGAGTGGCATACCAGCCAGGCCTGTAATACAGTAAACATTCTGAGGGGCGTACCAGCCAGGCCTGTAACACAGTAAACATTCTGAGTGGCGTACCAGCCAGGCCTGTAATACAGTAAACATTCTGAGGGGCGTACCAGCCAGGCCTGTAACACAGTAAACATTCTGAGGGGCGTACCAGCCAGGCCTGTAACACAGTAAACATTCTGAGTGGCATACCAGCCAGGCCTGTAATACAGTAAACATTCTGAGGGGCGTACCAGCCAGGCCTGTAACACAGTAAACATTCTGAGTGGCGTACCAGCCAGGCCTGTAACACAGTAAACATTCTGAGTGGCGTACCAGCCAGGCCTGTAACAGTAAACATTCTGAGGGGTCTACCAGCCAGGCCTGTAATACAGTAAACATTCTGAGGGGCATACCAGCCAGGCCTGTAATACAGTAAACATTCTGAGGGGTCTACCAGCCAGGCCTGTAACACAGTAAACATTCTGAGGGGCGTACCAGCCAGGCCTGTAATACAGTAAACATTCTGAGGGGTCTACCAGCCAGGCCTGTAATACAGTAAACATTCTGAGGGGTCTACCAGCCAGGCCTGTAATACAGTAAACATTCTGAGGGGCGTACCAGCCAGGCCTGTAACACAGTAAACATTCTGAGTGGCGTACCAGCCAGGCCTGTAACACAGTAAACATTCTGAGGGGCGTACCAGCCAGGCCTGTAATACAGTAAACATTCTGAGGGGCGTACCAGCCAGGCCTGTAACACAGTAAACATTCTGAGGGGCGTACCAGCCAGGCCTGTAATACAGTAAACATTCTGAAGGGTCTACCAGCCAGGCCTGTAATACAGTAAACATTCTGAGGTCTGTACTGAGTGTAATTCAACGGCTCAGTAATTCAACAGCTCAGACACGAGATGTATGTGGCAGGGTCTACAAGAAATCACAAGCTACAAAACGAAAACCAGCCAAGTCGCGGACACCGACGTCACACTTCCAGACAAACTAAACACCTTCTTTGCCCGCTTTGAGTATAATACAGTGCCACCGTTGCGGACCACTAACAACGACTGCGCCCCCCCCCCCCCCCTCTCCTTCTCCTTGGCCGACATGAGTAAAACATTAAAACGTGTTAACCCTCGCAAGGCTGCTGGCCCAGACGGCATCCCTAGTCCTCAGAGCATGCACAGGCCAGCTGGCTGGTGTGTTTACGGACACATTCAATCAATCCCTATCCCAGTCTGCTGTCCCTACATTCTTCAAGATGGCCACCATTGTTCCTGTACCCAAGAAGGCAAAGATATCTGAACAAAATGACTACCGCCCCGTAGCACTCACTTCTGTTATCATGAAGTGCTTTGAGAGACTAGCCAAGGATCATGTCACCTCCACCTTACCGGCCACCCTAGACCCACTTCAGTTTGCATACCGCCCCAACAGGTCCACAGACGATGCAATCGCCATCACACTGCACGCTGCCCTATCCCATCTGGATAAGAAGAATACCTATGTAAGAATGCTGTTCATTGACTACAGGTCAGCTTTAAACACCATAGTACCCTACAAGCTCATCATCAAGCTGGAAGCCCTGGGTCTCTAGCCAACCTGTGCAACTTGGTCCTGGACTTTCTGACGTCAACAAAACAAAGGAGATGATCGTGGACTTCAGGAAACAGCAGAGGGAGCACCCCCCTATCCACATCGAAGGGGCAGCAGTGGAGAAGGTGGAAAGTTTTAAGTTCCTTGGCGTACACAGCACAGACAAACTGAAATGGTCCACCCACACAGACAGTGTGGTGAAGAAGGCTCAACAGCGCCTCTTAAACCTCAGGAGGCTGAAGAAATTTGGTTTGTCACCCAAAACCCTGACAAACTTTTACAGATGCACAATCGAGACCATCCTGTCGAGCTGTATCACATCCTGGTACGGAAACTGCATCTGCCTCAACCGTAAGGCTCTCCAGAGGGTAGTGCAGTTTGCACAAACCATCACCGGGGGCAAACTACCTGCCCTCCATGACACCTACAGCACCCAATGTCACAGGAAGGCCAAAAAGATCATCAAGGACAACAACCACTCGAGCCACTGCCTGTTCACACTGCTACCATCCAGAAGGTGAGGTCAGTACAGATGCTTCAGTTGGGACCGAGAGACTGAAAAACAGTTTCTATCTCAAGGCCATCAGACTGCTAAACAGCCATCACTAACTCAGAGAGGCTGCTGCCTACATTGAGACCCAATCACTGGCCACTTTAATAAATCCTGTCTTTCACCTGTTCACTATGGTGAAAGACAATAAGACCATTCACCTGGGCTCAGTTTCTACTGTTCCCCCTGAAGGACTGAGAGTGATACCATGGCCTACAAAGGGGACCTCTGATGGGTCCTCTAATGGGGACTCTAATTGGGCCTCTAATTGGGCCTCTGATGGGGACTCTAATTTGTCCTCTAATTGGTCTCTAATTGTGCCTCTGATGGGACCTCTAATTGTCCCTCTAATGTGGCCTCTGGTGGGTCCTCTAATTGGGCCTCTGATGGGGCATTAAATGGGGCCTCTAATTGGGACTCTGATGGGGCCTCTAATTGGGCTTCTGATGGGTCCTCTAATTGGGTCACTGATGATCTTCTGGTGGCATAGAGAGACTTCCTTGATAATGACCTGAGGCCCTGATAGCTTAATGGACCCAGAATGCTGCTACTGAGGCCCAGATAGCTTACTGGACTGTGGTGGTAACTCTACCCGTTGTGGTGGTGCTACCAGGTAGTAACTCTACCTGTTGTGGTGGTGCTACCAGGTAGTAACTCTACCTGTTGTGATGGTGCTACCAGGTAGTAACTCTACCTGTTGTGGTGGTGCTACCAGGTAGTAACTCTACCTGTTGTGATGGTGCTACCAGGTAGTAACTCTACCTGTTGTGATGGTGCTACCAGGTAGTAACTCCACCCGTTGTGGTGGTGCTACCAGGTAGTAACTCTACCTGTTGTGATGGTGCTACCAGGTAGTAACTCTACCTGTTGTGGTGGTGCTACCAGGTAGTAACTCTACCCGTTGTGGTGGTGCTACCAGGTAGTAACTCTACCTGTTGTGGTGGTGCTACCAGGTAGTAACTCTACCTGTTGTGATGGTGCTACCAGGTAGTAACTCCACCCGTTGTGGTGGTGCTACCAGGTAGTAACTCTACCTGTTGTGATGGTGCTACCAGGTAGTAACTCTACCTGTTGTGGTGGTGCTACCAGGTAGTAACTCTACCCGTTGTGGTGGTGCTACCAGGTAGTAACTCTACCTGTTGTGATGGTGCTACCAGGTAGTAACGTTACCTGTTGTGGTGGTGCTACCAGATAGTAACTCTACCCGTTGTGGTGGTGCTACCAGGTAGTAACTCTACCTGTTGTGGTGGTGCTACCAGGTAGTAACTCTACCTGTTGTGATGGTGCTACCAGGTAGTAACTCCACCCGTTGTGGTGGTGCTACCAGGTAGTAACTCTACCTGTTGTGATGGTGCTACCAGGTAGTAACTCTACCTGTTGTGGTGGTGCTACCAGGTAGTAACTCTACCCGTTGTGGTGGTGCTACCAGGTAGTAACTCTACCTGTTGTGATGGTGCTACCAGGTAGTAACGTTACCTGTTGTGGTGGTGCTACCAGATAGTAACTCTACCTGTTGTGGTGGTGCTACCAGGTAGTAACTCTACCTGTTGTGGTGGTGCTACCAGGTAGTAACTCTACCTGTTGTGGTGGTGCTACCAGGTAGTAACTCTATCCGTTGTGGTGGTGCTACCAGGTAGTAACTCTACCTGTTGTGATTGTGCTACCAGGTAGTAACTCTACCTGTTGTGGTGGTGCTACCAGAAAGTAACTCTACCTGTTGTGGTGGTGCTACCAGGTAGTAACTCTACCTGTTGTGGTGGTGCTACCCGGTAGTACCTCTACCTGTTGTCGTGGTAGCATTCCCCAAGTGAGGATGGCTTTCACTTCAGCAGTAATAAATTCATGAACTTCTTTGAGGAAAAGATCATGATCATTAGAAAGCAAATTACGGACTCCTCTTTAAATCTGCATAGTCCTCCAAAGCTCAGTTGTCCTGAGTCTGCACAACTCTGCCAGGACCTAGGATCAAGAGAGACACTTAAGTGTTTTAGTATTATATCTCTTGACACAATGATGAAAATAATCATGGCCTCTAAACCTTCAAGCTGCATACTGGACCCTATTCCAACTAAACTACTTAAAGAGCTGCTTCATGTGCTTGGCCCTCCTATGTTGAACATAATAAATGGCTCTCTATCCACCGGATGTGTACCAAACTCACTAAAAGTGGCAGTAATAAAGCCTCTCTTGAAAAAGCCAAACCTTGACCCAGAAAATATAAAAAACTATCGGCCTATATCGATTCTTCCATTCCTCTCAACATTTTTTGAAAAAGCTGTTGCGCAGCAACTCAATGCCTTCCTGAAGACAAACAATTTATACGAAATGCTTCAGTCTGGTTTTAGACCCCATCATAGCACTGAGACTGCACTTGTGAAGGTGGTAAATTACCTTTTAATGGCGTCAGACCGAGGCTCTGCATCTGTCCTCGTGCTACTAGACCTTAGTGCTGCTTTTGATACCATCGATCACCACATTCTTTTGGAGAGATTGGAAACACAAATTGGTCTACACGGACAAGTTCTGACCTGGTTTAGATCTTATCTGTCGGAAAGATATCAGTTTGTCTCTGTGAATGGTCTGTCCTCTGACAAATCAACTGTACATTTCGGTGTTCCTCAAGGTTCCGTTTTAGGACCACTATTGTTTTCACTATATATTTTACCTCTTGGGGATGTCATTCAAAAACATAATGTTAACTTTCACTGCTATGCGGAGGACACACAGCTGTACATTTCAATGAAACATAGTGAAGCCCCAAAATTGCCCTCGCTAGAAGCCTGTGTTTCAGACATAAGGGAGTGGATGGCTGCAAACGTTCTACTTTTAAACTCGGACAAAACAGAGATGCTTGTTCTAGGTCCCAAGAAACAAAGAGATCTTCTGTTGAATCTGACAATTAATCTTGATGGTTGTAAAGTCGTCTCAAATAAAACTGTGAAGGACCTCGGCTTTACTCTGGACCCTGATCTCTCTTTTGACGAACATATCAAGGCTGTTTCAAGGACAGCTTTTTTCCATCTATGTAACATTGCAAAAATCTGAAACTTTCTGTCCAAAAATGATGCAGAAAAATGTATCTATGCTTTTGTTAGACTACTGCAATGCTCTACTTTCCGGCTACCCGGATAAAGCACTAAATAAAATTCAGTTAGTGCTAAATACGGCTGCTAGAATCCTGACTAGAACCAAAAGATTTGATCATATCACTCCAGTGCTAGCCTCCCTACACTGGCTTCCTGTTAAGGCAAGGGCTGATTTCAAGGTTTTACTGTTAACCTACAAAGCGTTACATGGGCTTGCTCCTACCCATCTTTCCGAGTTGGTCCTGCCGTACATACCTACACGTACGCTACGGTCACAAGACGCAGGCCTCCTAATTGTCCCTAGAATTTCTATGCAAACAGCTGGAGGCAGGGCTTTCTCCTATAGATCTCCATTTTTATGGAATGGTCTGCCTACCCATGTGAGAGACGCAGACTCGGTCTCAACCTTTAAGTCTTTACTGAAGACTTATCTCTTCAGTGGGTCATATGATTGCGTGTAGTCTGGCCCAGGAGTGTGAAGGTGAACGGAAAGGCTCTGGAGCAACGAACCGCCCTTGCTGTCTCTGCCTGGCCGGTTCCCCTCTCTCCACTGGGATTCTCTGCCTCTAACCATATTACAGGGGCTGAGTCACTGGCTTACTGGTGCTCTTTCATGCCGTCCCTAGGAGGGGTGCGTCACTTGAGTGGGTTGAGTCACTGACGTGATCTTCCTGTCTGGGTTGCCCCCCCCCCCCCCCCCCTTGGGTTGTGCTGTGGCGGAGATCTTTGTGGGCTATACTCGGCCTTGTCTCAGGATGGTAAGTTGGTGGTTGAAGATATCCCTCTAGTGGTGTGGGGGCTGTGCTTTGGCAAAGTGGGTGGGGTTATATCCTTCCTGTTTGGCCCTGAGCGGGGGTATCATCAGATGGGGCCACAGTATCTCCTGACCCCTCCTGTCTCAGCCTCAAGTATTTATGCTGCAGTAGTTTATGTGTCGGGGGGCTAGGGTCAGTTTGTTATATCTGGAGTACTTCTCCTCTCTTATCCGGTGTCCTGTGTGAATTTAAGTATGCTCGCTCTAATTCTCTCTTTCTCTCTTTCTTTCTCTCTCTCGGAGGACCTGAGCCCTAGGACCATGCCTCAGGACGACCTGGCATGATGACTCCTTGCTGTCTCCAGTCCACCTGGCCGTGCTGCTGCTCCAGTTTCAACTGTTCTGCCTGCGGCTATGAAACCCTGACCCGTTCACCGGACGTGCTACCTGTCCCAGACCTGCTGTTTTCAACTCTCTGGAGACCGCAGGAGCGGTAGAGATACTCTTAATGATCGGCTATGAAAAGCCAACTGACATTTACTCCTGAGGTGCTGACTTGCTGCACCCTCAATAACTACTGTGATTATTATTATTTGACCATGCTGGTCATTTATGAAGATTTGAACATCTTGGCCATGTTCTGTTATAATCTCCACCCGGCACAGCCAGAAGAGGACTGGCCACCCCTCATAGCCTGGTTCCTCTCTAGGTTTCTTCCTAAGTTTTGGCCTTTCTAGGGAGTTTTTCCTAGCCACCGTGCTTCTACACCTGCAATGCTTGCTGTTTGGGGTTTTAGGCTGGGTTTCTGTACAGCACTTTGAGATGTCAGCTGATGTACAAAGGGCTATATAAATACATTTGATTTGATTTGATTTGGTGCTACCAGGTAGTAACTCTACCTGTTGTGGTGGTCACTCTACCTGTTGTGGTGGTGCTACCAGGTAGTGCTTTCTACCTGATGTAGAATGTGGTGTGAATGTGTACCGAGGTAGTTGGACAAGGGGAGTGCTTGTGTCTCTGGGGGACTCTGTGGTTGAAAGGCAGGGAGAGATGGAGAGAGGAGGAAAGGATAGATGGAGGAGGGAGCGGTGGGGAGAGAGAGAGAGACAGAGAGAGAGAGAGACAAACACACACACATAAACACACTCACACACACACACTGACTGGGTGACGAAGGAATTGTGTGTAGGGGGTCTGTAAGTGCTGTCAGACTGTCAGACTCAATACTAACTCTTCCAGCATGAGTAGACACTACGTAATCTTTATTGGTATTGTTCATATAGACGTGTTTCAGTCTGACACATTATAAGAACACATACTAATATTAACAAAGTAATATAGTGAAGGTATAGCAGGAAATTAATGTTTCCAAACAGAATTGACATTCCCCTGTTGAATTGAATATCAACGAGCCCCAAATTACGATATGAGTATGTTTAAGATAATATTTGTCCATCATGTGTTTCTTGGTGGTTTCTAATTGGACATCATGTGTTTCTTGGTGGTTTCTAATTGGACGTCATGTGTTTCTTGGTGGTTTCTAATTGGACATCATGTGTTTCTTGGTGGTTTCTATTTGGACATCATGTGTTTCTTGGTGGTTTCTATTTGGTCATCATGTGTTTCTTGGTGGTTTCTAATTGGACATCATGTGTTTCTTGGTGGTTTCTATTTGGACATCATGTGTTTCTTGGTGGTTTCTAATTGGACATCATGTGTTTCTTGGTGGTTTCTAATTGGACATCATGTGTTTCTTGGTGGTTTCTATTTGGACATCATGTGTTTCTTGGTGGTTCCTAATTGGACATCATGTGTTTCTTGGTGGTTTCTAATTGGACATCATGTGTTTCTTGGTGGTTTCTATTTGGACATCATGTGTTTCTTGGTGGTTTCTAATTGGACATCATGTGTTTCTTGGTGGTTTCTAATTGGACATAATGTGTTTCTTGGTGGTTTCTATTTGGACATCATGTGTTTCTTGGTGTTTCTCTCTGGTCTCAGAAGGATGATGTAACATTTTGGAGCAAACAGACAGAACAGCAGCCCAAAGCTGGAGGCCAGGATGGCAAAGATCTCTACAGCTACTGTGTACTTCCCAGGAGAGCTGACGTAGGCAGGGATGAAGGAGATCCACACGGCACAGAAGATCAGCATGCTGAAGGTGATGAGCTTGGCCTCGTTGAAGTTGTCTGGGAGTTTCCTGGCCAGGAAGGCTAAGAGGAGGCAGAGGGAGGCCAGCAGGCCGATGTAGCCCAGCACCAGAGAGAAGCCAACCACAGAGCCCACCTCACACTCCAGGACGACCCTCGGCCCCCGACCTTCTCTGCCCCTCCTCTCAGCCGGTTGGGGTGGAGCTAAGGCCAGCCACAGTACACAGATCAGCACCTGGGGAAGGGAACGGAGGTGGAAGGAAAACCCAAGCACAGTTACAATAATAACAAATAATATAGTCAATGAAGGAAACAATTACATTCATAGAGAATATAGTAAAAACTAGATGTTCACCTGGATGAGTGTGCAGAGTGAGATACCCATCCTCTGCTGGGTGGGGCTGAAGTATCTCATCAGGTTCTCTCCAGGCAGAGTGGCCCTGAAGGCCACCAGCACCACCACAGTCCTGCTGAGCAGACAGGAGATGCAGAACACAAAGCTTATACCAAACAGGGTGTGTCTCAGCATGCACGTCCATGGCTTTGGCTGGCCAATGAAAACCAGCGCACACAGGAAGCAGATCTTGAGTGACAGCAGGAGCAGGAAGCTGATCTCAGAGTTATTGGCTTTCACCTGGAACGAGACAGAGAAAGATAAATTAGACTGAGTGATGTCAGAAATCACATCCTTATACGACACAATCTCATCTCTGTCCAGAACCTCTATATATGATCATATGATTCAACTCACCAGGGCCGTGTGACGGTGGTAGAGGAAGGTGGCCAGGGCACCGGCTGTGAGTGTTGCCCCGGAAACTGAGATGACAGACAGGATGACGCCCATGGTGTCGCTGTAGGAGAGGAAGTCCACCAGCTGGGGGATGCAGGCCGTACGATCAGGGTTGGACCAGAACCGCTCTGGACACCTAATACACTCAACTGACCCTGATTGAGAAGGAAGAATAATGGTCCAAATCAGGACCAATCAGGATTGAGGCAAAATATGAATTGTAATCAGAACCCTAGATAGACTACCTGTTGTGTTGCTGATCTCTCCCTCAGCGCAGGACAGACAGTCAAAGCAGCACTCAGGCCTCCCCTTCTGTACCGCATGCCTGGTACCAGGGGGACAGTCAGCACTGCATACAGACACAGGGACCTACCAGAAAGGGGAGAGGACGATGTCATCATTATCATCATCATTGCTATTATCATCATTATTACACAGACAGGCTCGCTGGGCTCCTCTGGGGACTATGTCAGGAATATGACCACACAAATATCTCACATTCAGTGTAATTTAACTCCAGAGTTGCGCTGCGGTCTAAGGCACTGCACATGAGTGCAAGAGGTGTAACTACTGTCCCTGGTTCGAATCCAGGCTGTATCACATTCGGCAGTGATTCAGATTCCCATAGGGCGGTGCACAATATGCCCAGCATCATGCCGGGGTTGTCCGTCATTGTAAATAACATTTGTTCTTAACTGACTTGCCTCATTAAATAAAGGTTAAATAAATAAATAAAAATTCATAAAAGATGTTGATGACAGAGCTTTCTGTCTGTCTGTTGGTCTTCTTTATGTCTTTCTCTTTTCTGTATGTCTTCCTCCGGGTGATAAACTCAATCAATCAATCAATCAATCTCTCTCACACACACACACACACACACACACACACACACACACACACACACACACACACACACACACACACACACACACACACACACACACACACACACACACACACACACACACACACACACACACACACACACCTCTGCCTCAGTGAAACTAAACTGAACAATTCTCACCTCATCTCCGCTGCCCCCACCCCACACCACTTTATCCATGTCGATGTGGAACTGGTCGTCCGATCCCTCAGAGGACAGAAAATGTCCGACCTGGACAAACTCTGCCGTCCCCTCGGGGGTCACATGCCAGTTGATGATGTCATAAGAGGCAGGCGGATCACCATTCATGTCGAAGTGGAAAGATTCCCCCACAGGAGTACTGAAGTTCACTCCCCTCAGATAATGAACAATCTCAAAGAGAAAAGGGCATTGGAACAGGATTAAGAGTTAGAACCAGTTGTGGCTTTTGTTCTTTAGAACTCAAACCTTACAAAGTGTTTTCACTGTATCCTGACTGGAAACATTAGTGTTGTTAACTTGAAAACAGATCAACATGTTATTCTCACCTGGCTGGGCTGAAGCTTCCTGATATCAGGGCACTGTCCACCATTAAAGACTCCGTCCCCTGGTCGACAGGCCACCATATCCTGTATGGCGTAGGCGATGGCGTACACAGCCTTGTACACATTATAGCTGGCTCTCAGCTGAGACACGTCAGCATACTGGCTCTCCCCCTCACCTAGGATTGACACTTCATTTTACTGAGATAATTGGGAATCAGGACAAAAAACAGAGATTTAGGTGTAAAGTCTCCCTCACGTATGACCTCTGACCCAGTACACTGTCGCCTGGACGACAGCGTCATGCTGAGGTCAACCCCCAGAGAACACCCAAACATCTCTTCCCACAATTCCCACAGGAAGGGGTCGGACTTCTGGTAGTTCCCGTCTGGATGGAGGCGTGTTAGGAAAGGCCCCAGGCCGGGAATGTCAGCTTTCTTCAGGGCAAAACCGATTGTCCCGGCAAGAGAGGGCAGGTTTTTCGGGGCGGCGATAGTAGAGTAAGTGACCCAGGCCTCTGAGGCAATCCACTGCTTATCTGTAATGTTCTGGCGGACAACCTCTTCCATCAGGGCCTGGAGAATGAAATCGTTAAAAAGATCAAGATAGTCGAGCTGAAATGCATGATTATCAATTAGGACATTATTGTGTCTATAAAGGGCATCAAGACATGGTAAGACACAAGGACACTGCTACAGCTGTGTTACAAATCATTAACAATACTCTGACCGGTAACTACTCACCCCTGAATGACCCGTGAATCCTACAAATGCCACCACCACTCTGGCAGTAGATCCTCTGATGGTGTCCGCAATGTGCCTGATCTGTCTCTTAGACGGAACCTTGGGGATGACCATCAGTGAGAGAAAGGGAAGAGAGTCAGAGAAAATCAGAGAGAGAGTTTCTATTAGATTAGAAGAGAGGAGTCAGAGTGAAAGAGAGAGAGAAAAACAGAGCAAAAGAGAGAGTATACTGTCAGATCATCAGAGTGAGGTCGTACCTTGGGGATGACCTCAGAGTAAGCGACACACACCCCAGATCCCTGGAGCTCTTGGAGAAGCAGCTGAACCCCAAACTTGCCATAGTCACCATCCCCTGACAACAGTCCCACCCACACCCAGCCCAGCTGACGCAGCAGCTTGGCCATGCCGCGAGCCTGGAAGGCATCGCTGGGTACCGTACGGAAGAATGAGGGGTACCTCCAGGTGTCACTCAAACACGCACAGGTGGCAAAGTAACTCACCTGGGAGAGAAGAGAGAGAGAGAGAGAGAGAGAGCGTGAGAGAGAGAGCATGAGAGAGAGAGAGAGAGAGCGAGAGTCAAGGATAATTATAATTTGTAAGAGACAGAGAGCAGAGGGAGAAGGAAGGTAAACGTTAGAGAGAGAGAGAAATCTAGATAGAGATTGAAATGTAATGTGAAAAGAGGCATCATCTCTTCCCAACCTGTAATCCAACCCCTGCCTCACCATGGGTAAATCAAACGGTCCGAGGGTCTGTGCCACCACGATGGAAGCTGAGGAGCGGGCATCCCCGATGATGACGGGAACGTCGGGGGTTGTGCCACACTCTGTGCCCACCACGGAGGCCTCTTTGCCGGTCACCATGGCTAGGGCTGCCCCCAGGGTGGTGCCCTCTGACAAGCATGTGTCAGCAGCCAGGAACCCCAGGGTGAGGTTAGGCAGGAGGGCTGGGTCACGGTTAATCTCCTCCACAGCAAAAATCATAGTCTGGAGCCAACGGTAAGCACGCTGGTTGAAACTGACAGACGGAAGAAAGGAAGAAATGGAGAGAAAGGAGGTAACTTAATACACATTACCTTCAAGTGAAAACACAATGACAAAAAGCTGTTATCACACAAGCTGCGTACATTGTACAGGTAGAATTTCCCTTAATGCTCCTGAACTCCTGCTCTGGCAGAGGGGCTTCCACATGGATGGGGAACAGGCCCCCAATGACCACATCTCCTGCCCGAAAAACACTGCCGGAGACGGGCTTAGCTATCAGCCGACAAGCCCCCTCTCCACCTCCATCCAGACCCCAGACAGACCCAGGGACATGGAGACAGTAGAGCAGCCACAGCCAGCCCCAGAGGCACATAACCTGGAGAGAGACAAGGCCGAAGACTGGGAGAGTTCCGTCACCTGTTGGAGAGAGACCAAACCAAGACCTTGCAGACAGAACACTCTGTAGACAGAATGATATTAACAAAAAGTGCTTTCAATGAAGAGATACACCATACAACACAGACACCTGTAACCAGACGTGAAAAAACAGCAATTGACACACAAAACCTTGTTCTACCTCCTCCCTACCTAGCAACAGTAAATCTTATCCTGGTGAGACAGACAGACAGACAGAGAGAGAGAGGATGAGTGTCTGTCAGTCTGGCATCTCCTGCAGTGTGAGAGTGAAAGAGGGAGAGGAAGAGGAGAGAAGGGGAGCTGCTGATATAGGGAGAAATGAGCCCCCGGCTAAAAAACAAGCACACAGCCACCAGGGGGTGCTTGAAGGGAGGGAGGGGCAGGAGGGGGTTAATTGGGGACTTGTTATTGGAGGATAACTTGGGGAGCAGGTAATTGAGGGTAATTGGAGAAAGCCTGTGAGGGTGATGTTATTGAAGGTAATGTGTAGTACAGGAGATACAGTATCTGTTCTTCAACAACATCTGATGGATCCATTCAGACAGATATTACATCATACTGTACTATAAATTATTTTAATAATTGTGGCTAAATGGATTAAGGAGATGGGTAGAGAGTGAGAGAGAGAGAGAGAGAGAGAGAGAGAGAGAGAGAGAGAGAGAGAGATAGTGAGAAAGAGACAGAGAGAGCGTGAGAGAGACAGAGAGAGAGAGAGAGAGAGAGAGAGAGAGAGAGAGAGATGGATAGAGAGAGACAGAGAGAGAGACAGAGAGAGAGAGAGAGAGAGAGAGAGAGAGAGAGAGAGAGAGAGAGAGAGAGAGAGAGAGAGAGAGAGAGAGAGAGAGAGAGAGAAGTCATGCAGAAGAACAGCTCCTGACATTTTATAACTTTCTGGTTGTTAAGAGTGAGATTAACACATTTAAATTAGCAATAAATGTATAGGTAACCAAATTGTACAACTGAAGATCAACACAGGAGGAAAAGACTGACAGAGAGTGAGTTAAAAGACCAATCTTAATCGTGCTAGCTAGCCAAGTTCAAATGTGTCAGCTAGCTTACCATCTAACTCCAACTGTTTACTTGTGGTAACCATAGCAACACCAGCAGCAGCAGAGACTGAGAGACTTTCCCCCCGTTTTTTGAATTTCCAGCAGAAATCAAATCAGAGAAGGGAAGAATCAATTTTAAACACAGAATTCTGAGGGAGAATCCGGATACTTTCTTTGCCGATTGCTCACACAACAGGACTGTTACAAACCTGTTAATTTACACAGACCACACTACTGCCTGGCATACAGCTGTAACCAGGCATTTCAGCTATATGACAAAGAAGGCATCTGCAAGGGAAGGCAAATCCACATTTTTGAGGACAGCGAGAAGTACCAGGAAAACATGTTTCTGATGGTAAACATGTACCAGAACGACACTGTCATGGTCCAGGGCAGTGAGGCTCCACTCAGCTCTTTTGTGCAGGACTTCCCCACCCTAAGGAAGCTAGCGGAATCCAAAAAAGGCAAGGACCCCCCCCGACCTCTCTCCTCAGGCACCCCAACAGAAGGAGCCCAGGCCCAGACCTACACCCACACAACAGGTCTATCCTCTCCCCTGCCTGCCTACAACCACCAGAGCCAAGACCACCATCAGCCTGCTGAGATACAGGCTCTCTCTGTTAGAGTTAGAGGTATGGGTTACTGAGCTAAACGAGCAGCCCCTTAGCTACACCACCTCCAGCCCAGACACAGAGCTTCTACAGGACCAGATCAACCAGTGCAGGACCCAGCTGAAGAACTCTGTCCAGGAGCTGAGAGAGAGCCTTTCCACAGCGCTTGAGGGGGTAAAAGCCACCATGAGGAGAGAGCTAGTGTGGGTAAAGAAGGAGATGGCAAAGGAGTTGTCTGTCATCAAGAGGGTGCTGCAGCAGATAGAGCAGACTGTAGAGACTCCAAGAGAGAAACTGCAGCCCCTCACCACCCCTAACACCCCAACTGACCCACCTTTAACCCCCCATACCGACAACCCTTTAACCACACCCCCAGTCAACAAGGGGGCTCATATGGCGACACCTACTACAGAGAGAAGCTCTCCGGCCCCCCACACACACCCCTCCTTCTACACAAGCCCTGTGTACCCCAGACCGTAAACCAACTACTCTGGTAAAACCCACTGAGGTGGCCATCCTCATTGACCCAAATGGGAAATTCATCCAAGAGGATAAACTCTTCCCCGACCACAAGGTGTCCAAAATATGGTGCCCACAAACACAGGATGCACTCCACATCCTGTCCCAGCTTGACTTTGACACACAAGGCCACATTATTATTCACACCGGCACCAACAACCTGAGAGAGGAGCAGGAGAGAGTAGGCAGCCTGGTCAACAGAGTAACAGAGAGGGCCTCTGAGTGGTTCCCCCAACTCCCACATCACCATCTCCACTCTACTGCCCCGCAAAGACTTTCATCCCTTTAATCTCATTGAGTGAGATTAAACAGTTCCTTCAATACTTCTGCACTAAACTGCACTAGACTGCAATAAACACGCACACACACACGGACACAAGCACACACAAACACACACACACACACACACACCTATTGTACTAAACGTTTACTTGTTCAATTAATAGGAATATGCTGGGCTTCTAGGCAGAGTTGATTAAGATGGGCAGAAGAACCGAAACACTGGACAGAGGAACTCTGCCTAGAAGGCCAGCATCCCGGATTCGCCTCTTCACTGTTGATGTTGAGACTGGTGTTTTGCGGGTACCAGTTGACGACTTGTGAGGCATCTGTTTCTCAAACTAGACACTCTAATGTACTTGTCCTCTTGCTCAGTTTTGCACCGGGGCCTCCCACTACTCTTTCTATTCAGGTTAGAGCCAGTTTGCACTGTTCTGTGAAGGGAGTAGTGAAGGAAGTAGTACACAGCATTGTACCAGATCTTCAGTGTTTTGGCAATTTCTCACATAGCCTTAATTTCTCAGAACAAGAATAGACAGACGAGTTTCAGATGAAAGTTCTTTGTTTCTGGACATTTTGAGCCTATAATCGAACCCACAAATGCTGATTCCCCAGATACTCAACTAGTCTAAAGAAGGCCAGTATTTTGCTTCTTTAATCAAAACAACAGTTTTCAGCTGTGCTAACATAATTGCAACATAATTTTTCTAATGATCAATTAGGGTTTTCTAATGATCAATTAGCATTTTAAAATGATAGACTTGGATTAGCTAACACAACGTGCCATTGGAACACAGGAGTGATGGTGTGATGGTTGCTGATAATGGACCTTTGTATGCCTACGTAGATATTCCATAAAAAATCGGCCGTTTCCAGCTACAATAGTCATTTACAACATGATCAATGTCTACACTGTATTTCTGATCAATTTTAAGTTGTTTCAATGGACAAAAAAATTGCTTTTCCCTGCTACACCTCCTCTTCAGACGAAGAGGAGGAAGGCTGCTGTTACAGAACCACCCACCAAAAAAGGACCAAGCAGCGTGGTAAGGGACAGCAGCAGCAGCGGCCTAGTACACAGGACTCCTGGACATGGGAGGAAATTCTGGACGGTAAGGGACCCTGGGCTAAAGCTGGAGAATATCGCCGCTCTCGTGAAGAGCTGGAGGCAGCTAAAGCCGAGAGGCGGTGGTATGAGGAGGCAGCACGGAAGCGTGGCTGGAAGCCAGAGAGGCAGCTAAAGGGGAGTGTGGCGAAGTCAGGTAGGAGACCTGCGCCAACTTCCCGCGCTTACCGTGGAGAGCGAGAGTACGGGCAGACACCGTGTTATGCGGAAGAGCGCACAGTGTCTCCTGTACGTGTGTATAGCCCGGTGCGGTACATCCCAGCTCCTCGTATCGGCCGGGCTAGAGTGGGCATCGAGCCAGGTGCCATGAAGCCGGCTCAACGCATCTGGTCTCCAGTGCGTCTCCTTGGGCCGGTGTACATGGCACCAGCCTTACGCATGGTGTCCCCGGTTCGCCAGCACAGCCCAGTGCGGGTTATTCCATCTCCCCGCACTGGCCTGGCTACGGGGAGCATTCAACCAGGTAAGGTTGGGCAGGCTCGGTGCTCAAGAGCTCCAGTACGCCTTCACAGTCCGGTATATCCGGTGCCACCTCCTCGCCCCAGCCCAGTACCACCAGTGCCAACACCACGCACCAGGCTTCCTGTGCGTCTTCAGAGCCCTGTTCCTCCTCCATGCACTCGCCCTGAGGTGCGTGTCTCCAGCCCGGTACCACCAGTTCCGGCACCACGCACCAAGCCTCCTGTGCGTCTCCAGAACCCTGTACGCCCTGTTGCTGCTCCACGCACTAGCCTTGAGGTGCGTGTCCTCAGCCCGGTACCACCAGTTCCGGCATCACGCACCAGGCCTACTGTGCGCCTCAGCAGGTCAGAGTCTGCCATCTGCCCAGCGCCGCCTGCGCTGCCCGTCTGCCCAGCGCCATCTGAGCTGCCCGTCTGCCCAGCGCCATCTGAGTTGCCTGTCTGCCCAGCGCCATCTGAGCTGCCCGTCTGCCCAGCGCCATCTGAGCTGCCCGTCTGCCCAGCGCCATCTGAGCTGCCCGTCTGCCCAGCGCCATCTGAGCTGCCCGTCTGCCCAGCGCCATCTGAGCCGCCCGTCTGTCCAGCGCCATCTGAGCCGCCCGTCTGTCCTGAGCCGCTAGAGCCGTCCGTCAGTCAGGAGCCGCCAGAGCCATCCGCCAGTCAGGAGCCGCCAGAGCCGCACGCCAGTCAGGAGCCGCGAGAGCCGCACGCCAGTCAGGAGCCACCAGAGCCGCCCGCCAGTCAGGAGCCGCCAGAGCCGCCCGCCAGTCATGAGCTGGCCGCCAGTCATGAGCTGCCCTTCAGTCATGAGCTGCCCTCCAGTCATGAGCTGCCCTCCAGTCATGAGCTGCCATTCAGTCCAGAGCTGCCATTCAGTCCGGAGCTGCCATTCAGTCCGGGGCTGCCATTCAGTCCGGAGCTGCCATTCAGTCCGGAGCTGTCCTTAGTCCGGAGCTGTCCTTCAGTCCGGAGCTACCTCTCAGTCCTGAGCTACCTCTCAGTCTTGAGCTACCTCTCAGTCCTGAGCTACCTCTCAGTCTTGAGCTACCTCTCAGTCCTGAGCTACCTCTCAGTCATGAGCTACCCCTCGGTCATGAGCTACCCCTCGGTCATGAGCTACCCCTTGGTCATGAGTTACCCCTCGGTCATGAGCTACATCTCAGTCATGAGCTACCTCTCAGTCATGAGCTGCCCTTCAGTCCGGAGCTGTCCCTCAGTCCGGAGGAGTTTCCTCAGTCATGAGGTACCCCTCAGTCCAGAGGCGCTCCTCAGTCCAGTGGAGTAGTTAGGGTTAGGGTTCCTAGGCCAAGGTCGGCGGCAAGGGTCGCCACTCAAAGGACGCTAAGGAGGTGGACAAAGACAATGGTGGAGTGGGGTCCAAGTCCAGCGCCAGAGCCGCCACCGCAGACAGATGCCCACCCAGACCCTCCCCTATAGGTTTAGGTTGTGCGGTCGGAGTCCGCACCTTGGGGTAACGTTCTGACCATAGTTCTTTTGTGTTTTCCTTGTTTTAGTGTTGGTCAGGACGTGAGCTGGGTGGGCATTCTATGCTGTGTGTCTAGTTTGTCCGTTTCTATGTATGGCCTGATATGGTTCTCAATCAGAGGCAGGTGTTAATCATTGTCTCTGATTGGGAACCATATTTAGGTAGCTTGTTTTGTGTTGGGGTTTGTGGGTGGTTGTTTCCTGTCTTTGTGTTCTCTGCACCAGATAGGACTGTTTCGGGTTTTGCCACGTTTGTTATTTTGTATTGGTGTAGTGTTCACGTTATCGTCTTTTATTAAACATGTTGAACACGAACTACGCTGTGTCAGACGAAGAGAAGGAAGGCTGCCGTTACAGAGATCTTCCCCACCTTTGAGCAGGAGACATGCCATTTCCAGGCCCAGGGAAATGTGCTCATCTGTGGGGACACAAATGCGCACACAGGAACACTACCTGTCTAATGATTACTTTATTACAGGCCATACTGTTTCTAAATGTCTTAATCTCAACCAAAGAAACATTGTTCTAAATTCTCAGTGCTCTTTATTAAGCTTGTTCTACATTCTCAGTGCTATTTATTAAGCATGTTATAAATTCTCAGTGCTATTTATTAAGCATGTTATAAATTCTCAGTGCTATTTATTAAGCATGTTATAAATTCTCAGTGCTATTTATTAAGCATGTTGTAAATTCTCAGTGCTATTTATTAAGCATGTTCTAAATTCTCAGTGCTATTTATTTAGCATGTTCTAAATTCTCATGGCTACATATTAAGCATATTCTAAATTCTCAGAGATATCTAATAGGAAGCAGTGCTTGTAGGTAGTCTAATAGGTAGCAGTGCTTGAAGGTAGTCTAATAGGTAGCAGCACTATGTAATAGGTAGCAATGCTTGCCTCTCTTTCCACTCTTGATTGTGCACGGGTAAATTACATGAACTCCCTAAAAGACAGCAGTTCACAGCCAGTGAGCGAGCCTTTCTCCCTGTATCCCACAGTGCAGACACATACTGTAGCTCCTTGGTGACAGCATGCAAGGGCACAGACCTGTCTTACTATCCAGGTCTGTGCCCAAACAATTTGAGCTTCTACCTTAAAAAATCCTCCTTTCCAGAAACAAGTCTCTCACTGTTGCCGCTTGCTATAGACCACATTCTGCCCCCAGCTGTGCCCTGGACACCATATGTGAATTGATTGCCCCCCATCTATCTTCAGAGCTTGTGCTGTTAGGTGACTTAAATAGGAACATGCTTAATCTGGGATGTAGCGTCGGTAGCGTCCCACCTGGCCAACATCCAGTGAAAATGCAGAGCGCCAAATTCAAATAAATTACTATAAAAATTTAACTTTCATGAAATCACACATTCAATATACCAAATTAAAGCTACACTTGTTGTGAATCCAGCCAACGTGTCAGATTTCAAAAATGCTTTATTGCGAAAGAAAACGATGCTATTATCTGAGGATAGCACCCCAGCTAACAATCACATACCATCATATTTCAACCCTCCCGGCGCGACACAAAACGCAGAAATAAAGATATAATTCATGCCTTACCTTTGACGAGCTTCTTCTGTTGGCACTCCAATATGTCCCATAAACATCACAAATGGGCCTTTTGTTAGCATCTGGGACTGAGTAGGATGCAGTTTACTCTGGGCACGCTTTTCATCCAAACGTGAAAATGCTGCCCCTTTTCCATTTGCAGTTCCTGTGTCAAACGATGTCCTGGCATGAGAAAACAAAGCAGCATTTCTATTGTGTTTCTCCATTTGTGAATGAGAAATAAGATCTGGGTGGTGGGCTTGGATTTCTGATTTGCCTCCGGGAAGCTTTTCTGTCATCTCCTGGGATACCCTGTTCTCCTTCCCAGTCTTTGCTGTATTTTCGGCAATATTTTGCCCATTTACCTGGCATTCTGACGGTAGAATTGTGTCTAGCATTTACCTGGCATTCTGACGGTAGAATTGTGTCTAGCCAGTAAGCTAGCGTATCCAATCGGTTCCTCTGTCCTCAACTCTGCACCACTGCGCATAGCTCTCTCTCTCTCTCCTCTGACTTCAACTTTCAGGCAAATGTTAGCTAGCTAGCTACATACCCAGAGAGAAAGAACATTGTTCGTTCCTCTCTTCACTTTCTCTGAAACTGATGGATGATTCATTCTCAGTTTCTCTCCCTTGCTGTGTTTTCTGTAGGGATTGGTAGGACTGGGGGCGTTCAGGAAACAAAGGAAAGAGGCAACAAATATTTTTGAAGGTGGAGTATGTAGCTAGCTAGTGTTGGTTGTTGAATCTCACGTCACTTGTCACGACGTGCTGGTCTCCTCGCACTGACATGACTCATCTGCCTGCATCAGCTGCAGCGCTCTCTGTCTCAGTAGTACACACACACGCCACTCTGTACCATCCCAATGACTGTATGTGAAACTCCCTTCACACCACTCAACTTGGAAGTAGCCCACAAACCCACAAGCCGCGACCAATACATTGTCAACCATGACATAATTTTCAAAAGTAGCCCAATTTACAGTAAAACCGAGGACATGTTAACCCTGGCATGCAACCCTGGCATGAAACCCTGGCATTTAACCCTGGCATACAACCCTGGCATGTTTTATTTATTTTTATTTATTTGACCTTTATTTAACCAGGTAGGCTAGTTGAGAACAAGTTCTCATTTACAACTGCGACCTGGCCAAGTTTAAGCAAAGCAGTGCGACACAAACAACAACACAGAGTTACACACGGAGTAAACAAACATACAGTCAATAATACAATATAAAAAGTATATTTACAATGTGTGCAAATGAGGTAGGATAAGGGAGGTAAGGCAATAAACAGACAGTAGTGGCAAAATAATTACAATATGGCAATTAAACACTGGACTGATAGATGTGCAGAAGATGCGTGTGCAAGTAGAGATACTAGGGTGCAATGGAGAAAAAATACATTCAATACATAACAGTATAGGGATGAGGTAGTTGGATGGGCTATTTACAGATGAGCTATGTACAGGTGCAGTGATCTGTGAGCTGCTTTGACAGCTGGTGCTTAACCTGTTGAGGACAGAGGGCGCTGTTTTCACTTTGGGGGAAAATAGTGCCCAATTTAAACGGCCTCATACTCAATTCTTGCTCGTACAATATGCATATTATTATTACTATTGGATAGAAAACACTCTCTAGTTTCTAAAACCGTTTGAATTATATCTGTGAGTAAAACAGAACTCATTTTTCAGCAAACTTCCTGACAGGAAGTGGAAAATCTGAAATCGATGCTCTGTTCTAGGGCCTGCCTATAAATGTCCTTGATATTTATTAGTATACATGCACTTCATACGTCTTGTACGAGCAAGAATTGAGTACGAGGCCGTTTGAAATGGGCACCTTTTATCCGGGCTACTCAATACTGCCCCTGCAGCCCAAAGAAGTTAAGAACTAGTGTATCTATCATTTCCTATACAACATGTATTTTTTTGTAAAGTTTATGAATAGTTATTTGGTCAGAATAGGTGAGTGTCATAAATATACCCGGACATTCTGGGAAAAAGATGCTACGTTAGCACAATGTATAACCACGAATTTCAGCTCTAAATATGCACATTTTCGAACAAACCGTATATGTATTGTGTAATATGATGTTATAGGACTGTCATCTGATGAAGTTTATGAAGGTTAGTGAAATAATTAATATCTTTTGCTGGTTTTGTCGCTATCGCTACCGTTTGCCTTGAATCAATGCTGTTGTGTGGTTGGCTATTGTAGTAAGCTAATATAACGCTATATTGTGTTTTCGCTGTAAAACACTTAAAAAATCGGAAATATTGTCTGGATTCACAAGATGTTTGTCTTTCATTTGCTGTACACCATGTATTTTTCAGAAATGTTTTATGATGAGTATTTAGGTATTTCACGTTGGTGTCTGTAATTACTCTGGCTGCTTCGGTGCTATTTGTGACGGTAGCTGTGATGGTAGCTGCAATGTAAAACTGATTTATACCTCAAATATGCACATTTTTCGAACAAAACATAGATTTATTGTATAACATGTTATAAGACTGTCATCTGATGAAGTTGTTTCTTGGTTAGTTTGGTTGGTTCTTGGTTAGTTTGGTTGGTTTTGTGCAAGCTACCTGTGCTGTGAAAAATGTCTGTGCTTTTTTGTATTTGGTGGTGAGCTAACATAAATATACGTGGTGTTTTCGCTGTAAAACATTTTAAAAATCGGACATGTTGGCTGGATTCACAAGATGTTTATCTTTCATTTGCTGTATTGGACTTGTTAACCTCTACTTCCTCAGAAACCCGGGTCCGGGAGCACCCCCCACCACCCCCACCAGTAAAAAAGCTGACTAGCATAGCTAGCATAGCGTCACAAGTAAATAGTAGCATCTAAATATCATTAAATCACAAGTCCAAGACACCAGATGAAAGATACACATCTTGGTAATCAAGCCATCATTTCTGATTTTTAAAATGTTTTACAGGGAAGACACAATATGTAAATCTATTAGCTAACCACGTTAGCAAAAGACACTTTTTTTTTTACTCCACCAGTTTTTGACTCCATCAGTAGCTATCACAAATTCGACCAAATAAAGATATAAATAGCCACTAACCAAGAAACAACCTCATCAGACGACAGTCTGATAACATATTTATTGTATAGCATAGGTTTTGTTAGAAAAATGTGCATATTTCAGGTATAAATCATAGTTTACCATTGCAGCCACCATCACAACTCGACTAGAATAACTACAGAGAGCAACGTGTATTACCTAATTACTCATCATAAAACATTTCTTAAAAATACACCGCGTACAGCAATTGAAAGACACAGATCTTGTGAATCCAGACAATATTTCAGATTTTCTAAGTGTTTTACAGCGAAAACACAATATAGCGTTATATTAGCTTAGCACAGTAGCAAACCAAACAACAGCATTGATTCCAGCCAAACATAGCGATAACGTATTCACCACCAAAAATATTAATTTTCACTAACCTTCTCAGAATTCTTCAGATGACAGTCCTGTAACATCATATTACACAATGCATATAGAGTTTTTTCGAAAATGTGCATATTTAGCGGCACATATCGTGCTTATACAATGAGAAAAGTTGCCAAGCTGCCCAGAAAAATGTTGGTCGCCATCTTGGAGAGTCACCTAGTCTAATCAATAAATAATCATAAACTTGACTAAAAAATACAGGGTGGACAGCAATTGAAAGACAAATTAGTTCTTAATGCAATCGCTGAATTACATTTTTAAAATTAACCTTACTGCGCAATACTGGGTGCAATACAGGGTGCGATAGCGCAACGCTACACGGAAAATAATGGCGTCTTATACATTTTACTTTTTCAACAGAACAACGAATTATCAGCATAAATAGTACTTACTATTAGCTGAACTCCCATCAGAATCTTGGGAAAGGTGTCCGTTGGCCAAAAGAATCGTTGCTGGGTTGGAGAATGTTTCCTTCGACGTTGCAATTAGCAGTACAGAATGGCATTCGAGAGAGAGATACCCAACTTCCTACAACGCCAGAAAATGAAATGCCCGAAAATCGCAATATACTGACATAAACTGATATAAATCGGTTTAAAATAACAAGATTATGATGTCTTTAAAGCCTATATCGAATAAAAACAGAGCCGGATATATCTAGTTTCTAAAACCAGAGCTTCTAAAAAGACATTCCAAGACCCTCTCTGCGTCAGCGCGAAGGTCCAAAAGGGTGGACACCTCGGTTCCAATCAATTTATCAACTTTCTGAACTACGTAGAGACTCCATTTCAACTCTCCCTATTCGCTAACAACCAGGGGAAGGCGTATGCAGTGCATCTCAACCAATAGAAGACAGTCAGGGTTATCTACAGATCTGGGAACAGCAAGCAGATTTCACCATTTTCAAATCCTCATAGGAGAATTGCTCTAAGTCGAGTTCTGTTTCACTTACAGACATAATTCAAACGGTTTTAGAAACTAGAGAGTGTTTTCTATCCAATAATAATAATAATATGCATATTGTACGAGCAAGAATTGAGTACGAGGCAGTTTAATTTGGCTACGAATTTGTGCTATGTCGAAATGGCACCCCCCTAGTGGCAAGAATTAATGTGTGAAAGTTAAATATTTCTAAAAAATATCTTTTGAATTTCGCGCCCTGCACTTGAGCTGGCTGTTGTCATAAGTGTACCGACATCGGGCTTGCAGCCATAAGAAGATAACATAACTTATTTGGCAGGCGAAACCCCGAGGACAAACCATTCAGAATTTATGTTTTTGAGGTCACTCTCTTGTCAATTAAAAATCAATCTTTCATGAAATCACACGTGAAAGACATCAAATTTAAGCTACACATGTTGTGAATCCAGCCAAAAAGGATCCAGCCAAAAAGGATTTACGGCGAAATCACACCAAACGATTATGTTAGCTCAGTACATAGCCACAGAAAAACGCAGCCATTTTCCCAGCAAAAGATAGTAGTCACAAAAAGCAGAAATAGAGATAAAATGAATCACTAACCTTTGATGATCTTCATCAGATGACACTCATAGGACATCATGTTACACAATACATTTATGTTTTGTTCGATAATGTGCATATTTATATCCACAAATCTTGGTTTACATTGGCGCCATGTTCAGAAATGCCTCCGAAATATCCTGAGAAATTACAGAGGGCCACGTCAAATAACAGAAATACTCATCATAAACTTTGATGAAAGATACATGTTTTACATATAATTAAAGATACACTTGTTCTTAATGCAACCGCTGTGTCAGATTTAAAAAAAACTTTACGAAAAAAGCACACCATGCAATAATCTGAGACGGCACTCAAAAATAACAACATTTCTCCGCCATGTTGGAGTCAACAGAAATACAAAATTGCATCATAAATAATCCCTTACCTTTGATCATCTTCATCAGAATGCAGTCCCAGAAATCATAGCTCCACAATAAACCGTTGTTCTGTTCGATAATGTCCATTACTTATGTCTAAGTAGCTACTTTTAATAGCATGTTTAGTGCACATGTCCAAACGCTTGCGCAGATACAGGCGAACTCGGACGAAAACTTCAAATAGTTATATAACAGGTCGAATAAACTGGTCAAACTAAGTAGAGAATCAATCTTCAGGATGTTGTTATCATATACAGTGGGGCAAAAAAAGTATTTAGTCAGCCACCAATTGTGCAAGTTCTCCCACTTAAAAAGATGAGAGAGGCCTGTAATTTTCATCATAGGTACACTTCAACTATGACAGACAAAATGAGAAAAAAAATTCCATAAAATCACATTGTAGGATTTTTAATGAATTTATTTGCAAATTATGGTGGAAAATAAGTATTTGGTCAATAACAAAAGTTTATCTCAATACTTTGTTATCTTCTTGTCAATAGGGGGGCGCTGTTTTCACTTTGGAAAAAATCGTGCCCAAATGAAACGGCCTCGTACTCTTTTCTAGATCATACAATATGCATATTATTATTACTATTGGATAGAAAACACTCAGAAGTTTCTAAAACTGTTTGAATTATGTATGTGAGTAAAACAGAACTCATTTTGCAGCAAACTTCCATGCAGGAAGTGAAAAATCTGAAGACGAGGCTCTGTTTCAGGGCCTGCCTATTCAATTGCCTTATATGTATCGATATGCATGCACTTCATACACCTTCCACTAGATGTCAGCAGGCAGTGGAAGGTGGAATGGGGTGTCTAGCTTGATCTGAGGTCGAACAAGAGCTTTTGGAGTGGCAGGTCAGGAATTTCCTTTGTCTACCAAGGCGCGCGAAGTACCTCGATATTGTCTTCTGATAAGCGTTCGGTTTACACGGCGAATATCTCCGGCTCTGATTTTATTTGATACATGTGATAATAACATCGTAAAGTAGGTTTTTTCAACCGAGTTTTATCAGTTTATTCAACGTTTATTGGGACTTTAGGAGTTTTCCTTTCTTTGAGTCGAGAGAAGATGGGAACGTTATCAAGCTTGGCTAGCATTGTGGCGCGAATTCGACCGAAGAAAAGGACATTCTAAAACCAAACAACGATTTATTCTGGACAAAGGACTCCTTGTACAACATTCTGATGGAAGCTCAGCAAAAGTAGGAACAATTTTTGATGTTATTTCGTATTTCTGTGGAAAATGTTGATTCCTATTCTCCGCCGTTTGGCGAGCGCTGTCTCGCAATAACGCAAGCTGTTTGTTATGGTAAAGTTATTTTTAAAAATCTAACACGGCGGTTGCATTAAGAACCAGTGTATCTTTCATTTGCCATACAACAAGTATTTTTATGTAAAGTTTATGATGAGTTCTTTGGTCAGATTAGGTGAGTGTCCAAAATAGCTCCGGACATTCTGGGGAAATGTTGCTACATATTCACAATGAATAACCACGGTTTGCAGCTCTAAATATGCACATTTTCAAACAAAACATAAGTGTATTGTATAACCTGATGTTATAAGACTGTCATCTGATGAAGTTGTTCAAGGTTAGTGATTAATTTTATCTCTATTCTGTCGGTTTTGTGCAAGCTATTTTGGCGGGGAGTAAATTGCGTTGTGTGTTTGGCTACTGTAGTGAGCTAATAGAAATATATATTGTGTTTTCACTGTAAAACACTTAAAAAATCGGAAATATTGGCTGGATTCACAAGATGTTTATCTTTCATTTGCTGTACACCATGTATTTTTCATAAATGTTTTATGATGAGTATTTATGTATTTCACGTTGCTCTCTATAATTATTCTGGCTGCTTCGGTGCTATTTGTGATGGTAGCTGCAATGTAAAACTATGATTTATACCTCAAATATGCACATTTTTCGAACAAAACATAAATGTATTGTATAACATGTTATAAGACTGTCATCTGATGAAGTTGTTTCTTGGTTAGTGACTAATTATATCTCTATTTGGTCGGTTTTGTGATAGCTACCTATGCGGTAGAAACATGGTGAAAATATGCGGTTGAGTCTTTGGCTATTGTGGTTAGCTAATAGAAATACATATTGTGTTTTCGCTGTAAAACATTAAACAAATCGGAAATGATGGCTGGATTCACAAGATGTTTATCTTTCATTTGCTGTATTGGACTTGTGATTTCATGAAAATTATATTATATGATATCCCTGTCCCGTTAGGCTAGGCTATGCTAGTCAGCTTTTTTGATGAGGAGGATCCCAGATCCGGGAGGGTGACTCGTCGAATGGAACGAGGCTTTGATTTTCTGAACATAACGCACAACCCAAATGGCGTTTTTTTGTTATAAAAGTAATATTTATCGAACAAAAATAACATTTGTTGTGTAACTGGGAGTCTCGTGAGTGCAAACATCCGAAGATTATCAAAGGTAAGCGTTTAATTTGATTGCTTTTCTGACTTTCGTGACCAAGCTAACCAAGCTAACCAAGCTAATATAAGGCTAACTGTTCTAGCATTGATTGATACACTCACAAAAGCTTGGATTTCTTTCACTGTAATGCATATTTTCAAAATCTGTCACGATAGGTGGATTAACAACAAGCTAAACTGTGTTTCGGTATATTTCACTTGTGATTGCATGATTATAAATATTTTTAGTAATATTTATGCATTTGGCGCCCTGCAATTCTAGCGGTTGTTTAGGAAAGTGATCCCGCAAACGGGATTCGTAGCGCAGAGAAGTTAATTTCATTGGGAATCCAGATTTCTAAGGGACCTTCTTGCAGTTCCTATCGCTTCCACTGGATGTCAACACTCTTTAGAAATTGGTTGAGTTTTTTCCTTTGAGAATTGAAGAAGTAGCACTGTTCAGAATGAGGCTTGAGGGAAGTGTACTCTTTGTTAGAGGCGCGTGACCTGAAAGCTAGCTACACTTTGTTTTACTCCGGTATTGAACACAGATCATCCCGTCTTAAATTTGAACGATTATTTACGTTAAAAAAGTTGTATTACAAAAGTAGTTTGAAATGTTTGGACAAAGCTTACAGGTAACTTATGAGATATTTTGTAATCACGTTGCGCAAGTTGGTACCGGTGTTATTTTCTGGATCAAACGCGCCAAATAAATTGACATTTTGGATATATATCGACGGAATTAATCGAACAAGAGGACCATTTGTGATGTTTATGGGACATATTGGAGTGCCAACAGAAGAAGCTTGTCAAAGGTAAGGCATGAATTAAATCTTTATTTCTGTGTTTTGTGTTGCGCCTGGAGGGTTGAAATAGGATTGTCTGTGTTTGTTTACTGGGGTGCTGTCCTCAGATAATAGCATCGTTTGCTTTCGCCGTAAAGCCTTTTTGAAATCTGACATGTTGGCTGGATTCACAACAAGTGTAGCTTTAATTTGGTGTATTGCATGTGTGATTTCATGAAAGTTTAATTTTTATAGTAATTTATTTTGAATTTGGCGCTCTGCATTTTTACTGGATGTTGGCCGGTGGCGCTAGTGTCCAACATATCCCAGAGAGGTTAAAAAGGCATTTACCACCGTCACAAGTGCAGTCTCAGTGCTTTGATGGTGTCTAAACCCAGACTGAAGCATTTCGTATACATTGTTTGTCTTCAGGAAGACAGTGAGTTTCTGCGCAACAGCTTTTTCACATTTTTTTTAAAGGAATGGAAGATTCGATATAGGCCGATAGTTTTTTATATTTTCTGGGTAAAGGTTTGGCTTTTTCAAGAGAGGCTTTATTACTGCCCCTTTAAGTGAGTTTGGTACATATCCGGTGGATAGAGAGCCGTTTATTATGTTCAACATAGGGGCCAAGCACAGGAAGCAGCTCTTTCAATATTTTAGTTAGAATAGGGTCCAGTATGCAGCTTGAAGGTTTAGAGGCCATGATTATTTTCATCATTGTGTCAAGAGATATAGTACTAAAACACTTGAGTGTCTCTCTTGATCCTAGGTCCTGGCAGAGTTGTGCAGACTCAGCAAAACTGAGCTTTAGAGGAATACGCAGATTTATTAAAGAGGAGTCTGTAATTTGCTATCTAATGATCATGATCAATTCCTCACAGAAGTTCATGAATGTATTACTGTTGAAGTGAAAGCCATCCTCTCTTGGGGAATGCTGCTTTTTAGTTAGCTTTGCGACAGTCCACAATTAAGTTGGAAAAATAGGATGATCGAGCAGCAGTGAGGGCTCTTCGATACTGCACGGTACTGTCTTTCCAAGCTAGTCAGAAGACTTCCAGTTTGGTGTGGCGCCATTTCCGTTCCAATTTTCTGGAAGCTTGCTTCAGAGCTCGGGTATTTTCTGTATATCAGGGAGCTAGTTTCTTATGACAAATGTTTTTAGTTTTTAGGGGTGCAACTGCATCTAGGGTATTGCGCAAGGTTAAATTGAGTTCCTCAGTTAGGTGGTTAACTGATTTTTGTCTTCTGACGTCCTTGGGTAGGCAGAGTGAGTCTGGAAGGGCATCAAGGAATCTTTGGGTTGTCTGAGAATTTATAGCACGACTTTTGATGCTCCTTGGTTGGGGTCTGAGCAGATTATTTGTGGCGAATGCAAACGTAATAAAATGGTGGTTCGATAGTCCAGGATTATGAGGAAAAACATTAGGATCCACAACATTTATTCCATGGGACAAAACTAGGTCCAGAGTATGACTGTGACAGTGAGTAGGTCCAGAGACATGTTGGACAAAACCCACTGAGTCGATGATGGCTCCGAAAGCCTTTTGGAGTGGGTCTGTGAACTTTTCCATGTGAATATTAAAATCACCAAAAATTAGAATATTTCTGCTATGACTACAAGGTCCGATAGGAATTCAGGGAACTCAGTGAGGAACGCTGTATATGGCCTAGGAGGCCTGTAAACAGTAGCTATAAAAAGTGATTGAGTAGGCTGCATAGGTTTCATGACTGGAAGCTCAAAGACAAATACGTTTTTTCCCCCGTTTTTTTCCCGTATGTAAATGTATACAAAATAAAGAAACTGAAATATCACATTTACATAAGTATTCAGACCCTTTACTCAGTATTGTGTTGAAGCACCATTGGCAGCGATTACAGCCTTGAGTCTTCTTGGGTATAAAGAGGGAGTGATGGGGAGTGGAGAGGTTCCCACAGTGGGTAAGCAGACAGTGGAATGTTTCTGTTTTCATTTTGGTATACGAAGAGGGACACACACACTCATACGCACACACACACACACACACACACACACACACACACACACACACACACACACACACACACACACACACACACACACACACACACACACACACACACACACACACACACACACTCACTTACACACTGACTGGGTGATGAAGGAATCATGTGTAGGGAGTCTGTAAGTTCTGTCAGACAGACTCAATACTAACTCTTCCAGCATGAGTAGACACTACGTAATCTTTATTGGTATTGTTCATATAGACATATTTCATTCTGACACATTATAAGAACACATACTAATATTAACAAAGTAATATAGTGAAGGTAAAGCAGGAAATTAATGTTAACAAACAGAATTGACATTCCCCTGTTGAAATGAATATCAACGAGCCCTAAATCCCGATATGAGCATGTTTAAGTTAATATTTGTCCATCATATGTTTCTCGTTGGTTTCTAATTGGACATCATGTGTGTTTTGGTGGTTTCTAATTGGACATCATTTATTTCTTGATGGTTTCTAATTGGACATCATGTGTTTCTTGGTGGTTTCTAATTGGTCATCATGTGTTTCTTGGTAGTTTCTAATTGGACATCATGTGTTTCTTGGTGGTTTCTATTTGGACATCATGTGTTTCTTGGTGGTTCTAATTGGACGTCATGTGTTTCCTGGTGGTTTCTAATTGGACATCATGTGTTTCTTGGTGGTTTCTAATTGGACATCATGTGTTTCTTGGTAGTTTCTAATTGGACATCATGTGTTTCTTGGTGGTTTCTATTTGGACATCATGTGTTTCTTGGTGGTTCCTAATTGGACATCATGTGTTTCTTGGTGGTTTCTAATTGGACATCATGTGTTTCTTGGTGGTTTCTAATTGGACATCATGTGTTTCTTGGTGGTTCCTAATTGGACATCATGTGTTTCTTGGTGGTTTCTAATTGGACATCATGTGTTTCCTGGTGGTTTCTATTTGGACATCATGTGTTTCTTGGTGTTTCTCTCTGGTCTCAGAAGGATGATGTAACACTTTGGAGCAAACAGACAGAACAGCAGCCCAAAGCTGGAGGCCAGGATGGCAAAGATCTCTACAGCTACTGTGTACTTCCCAGGAGAGCTGACGTAGGCAGGGATGAAGGAGATCCACACGGCACAGAAGATCAGCATGCTGAAGGTGATGTACTTGGCCTCGTTGAAGTTGTCTGGGAGTTTCCTGGCCAGGAAGGCTAAGAGAAGACAGAGGGAGGCCAGCAGGCCGATGTAGCCCAGCACCAGAGAGAAGCCAACCACAGAGCCCACCTCACACTCCAGGACGACCCTCGGCCCCCGACCCTCTCTGCCCCTCCTCTCAGCAGGTCGGGGTGGAGCTAAGGCCAGCCACAGCACACAGATCAGCACCTGTAGAAGGGAACGGAGGTGGAATGAAAACGCAAGCACAGTTACCATAACAACAAATAATATGCTCAATGAAGGAAACAATTACATTCCCAAAGAATAGAGTAAAAACTAGATGTTCACCTGGATGAGTGTGCAGAGTGAGATACCCATCCTCTGCTGGGTGGGGCTGAAGTATCTCATCAGGTTCTCTCCAGGCAGAGTGGCCCTGAAGGCCACCAGCACCACCACAGTCCTGCTGAGCAGACAGGAGATGCAGAACACAAAGCTTATACCAAACAGGGTGTGTCTCAGCATGCACGTCCATGGCTTTGGCTGGCCAATGAAAACCAGCGCACACAGGAAGCAGAGCTTGAGCGACAGCAGGAGCAGGAAGCTGAGCTCAGAGTTGTTGGCTTTCACCTGTAAAGAGACAGAGAAAGATAAATTAGACTGAGTGATGTCCAAAATTATATCCTTATATGACACAATCTCATCTCTGTCCAGTACCTCTATATATGATCATATGATTCAACTCACCAGGGCCGTGTGACGGTGGTAGAGGAAGGTGGCCAGGGCACCGGCTGTGAGTGTTGCCCCGGAAACTGAGATGACAGACAGGATGACGCCCATGGTGTCGCTGTAGGAGAGGAAGTCCACCAGCTGGGGGATGCAGGCCGTACGATCAGGGTTGGACCAGAACCGCTCTGGACACCTAATACACTCAACTGACCCTGATAGAGAAGGAAGAAGAATGAGGAGTCCAAATCAGGACCAATCAGGGTTGAGGAAAACTATGAATTGGAATCAGAATCGTTGATAGACTACCTGTTGTGTTGCTGATCTCTCCCTCAGCGCAGGACAGACAGTCAAAGCAGCACTCAGGCCTCCCCTTCTGTACCGCATGCCTGGTACCAGGTGGACAGTCAGCACTGCATACAGACACAGGGACCTACCAGAGAGGGGAGAGGAAGTTATCATTATCATCATCATTGCTATTATCATCATTATTACACAGACAGGCAGGCTTGTTGGGCCCCTCTGGGGACTGTCAGGAATATGACCACACAAATATCTCACATTCAGTGTAATTTAACTCCAGAGTTGCGCTGCAGTCTACGACACTGCATATGGGTGCAAGAGGTGTAACTACTGTCCCTGGTTCGAATCCAGGCTGTTTCACATTCGGCAGTTGATTCAGAGTGTCTTCCGGGTCTGGCTGGGGTAGGCCGTCATTGTAAATGAGAATATGTTCTTAACTGACTTGCCTAGTTAAAAAAAATAGCGTTCAGCGTCATGTTGACTTTCTGTCTGAGATAACATTCCCCTGTTATATGCTGTATGTAAGCTGTATGTCAGCTTCAGGGTAATAAACTCAATAAATCTCACACACACACACACACACACACACACACACACACACACACACACACACACACACACACACACACACACACACACACACACACACACACACACTAAACTGAACAGTTCTCACCTCATCTCCGCTGCCCCCACCCCACACCACTTTATCCATGTCGATGTGGAACTGGTCGTCCGATCCCTCAGAGGACAGAAAATGTCCGACCTGGACAAACTCTGCCGTCCCCTCGGGGGTCACATGCCAGTTGATGATATCATAAGAGGCAGGCGGATCACCATTCATGTCGAAGTGGAAAGATTCCCCCACAGGAGTACTGAAGTTCACTCCTCTCAGATAATGAACAATCTCAAAGAGAAAAGGGCATTGGAACAGGATTAAGAGTTAGAACCAGTTGTGGCTTTTGTTCTTTAGTATTCAAATCTTACAAAGTGTTTTCACTGTATCTTGACTGGAAACATTAGTGTTGTTAACTTGAAAACAGATCAACATGTTATTCTCACCTGGCTGGGCTGAAGCTTCCTGATATCAGGGCACTGTCCACCATTAAAGACTCCGTCCCCTGGTCGACAGGCCACCATATCCTGTATGGCGTAGGCGATGGCGTACACAGCCTTGTACACATTATAGCTGGCTCTCAGCTGAGACACGTCAGCATACTGGCTCTCCCCCTCACCTAGGATTGACACTTCATTTTACTGAGATAACATTGGGAATCTGGACAAAAAACAGAGATTTAGGTGTAAAGTCTCCCTCACGTATGACCTCTGACCCAGTACACTGTTGCCTGGACGACAGCGTCATGCTGAGGTCAACCCCCAGAGAACACACAAACATCTCTTCCCACAAATCCCTCAGGAAGGGGTCGGACTTCTGGTAGTCCCCGTCTGGATGGAGGCGTGTGAGGAAAGGCCCCAGGCCGTGAATGTCAGCTTTCTTCAGGGCAAAACCGATTGTCCCGGCAAAAGAGGGCAGGTTTTTCGGGGCGGCGATAGTAGAGTAAGTGACCCAGGCCTCTGAGGCAATCCACTGCTTATCTGTAATGTTCTGACGGACAACCTCTTCCATCAGGGCCTGGAGAATGAAATCGTTAAAAAGATCAAGATAGTCAAGCTGAAATGCATGATTATCAATTAGGACATTATTGTGTCTATAAAGGGCATCAAGACATGGTAAGACACAAGGACACTGCTACAGCTGTGTTACCAATCATTAACAATACTCTGACCTGTAACTGCTCACCTCTGCATGACCCGTGAATCCTACAAATGCCACCACCACTCTGGCAGTAGATCCTCTGATGGTGTCCGCAATGTGCCTGATCTTTCTCTTAGACGGTAACTTGGGGATGACCATCAGTGAGAGAAAGGGAATAGAGTCAGAGAATATCAGAGAGAGCATTTATGTTAGATTAGAAGAGAGAGGGAGTCAGAGTGAAAGAGAGAGAGAAAGATAGAGCAAAAGAGAGAGTTTATTGTCAGATCATCAGAGTGAGGTCGTACCTTGGGGAGGACCTCAGAGTAGGCGACACACACCCCAGATCCCTGGAGCTCTTGGAGAAGCAGCTGAACCCCAAACTTGCCATAGTCATCATCCTCTGACACTAGCCCGACCCACACCCATCTCAGCAGACGCATCAGCTTGGCCATGCCCCGAGCCTGGAAGGCATCGCTGGGTACAGTACGGAAGAACGAGGGGTACCTCCAGTTGTCACTCAAACACGCACAGGTGGCTAAGTAACTCACCTGGCAGAGAACAGAGTGAGAGAGAGAGAAAGAGAGACAGAGAGTGAGAGAGACAGTGAGACAGAGAGAGAGAGAGAGACAGAGAGTGAGAGAGACAGTGAGTCATGGATAATTATAATTTGTAAGAGACAGAGAGCAGAGGGAGAATGAAAGTAAATTTTAGAGAGAGAGAAATCTAGAAAGAGATTGAAATGTAATGTGAAAAGAGGCATCATCTCTTCCCAACCTGTAATCCAACCCCTGCCTCACCATGGGTATATCAAACGGCCCGAGGGTCTGTGCCACCACCATGGAGGCTGAGGAGTGGGCATCCCCGATGATGACGGGAACCTCGGGGGTTGTGCCACACTCTGTGCCCACCACGGAGGCCTCTTTTCCGGTCACCATGGCTAGGGCTGCCCCCAGGGTGGTGCCCTCTGACCGACATGTGTCAGCAACCAGGAACCCCAGGGTGAGGTTAGGCAGGAGGGCTGGGTCACGGTTAATCTCCTCCACAGCAAAAATCATAGTCTGGAGCCAACGGTAAGCACGCTGTTTGAAACTGACAGACAGAAGAAAGGAAGAAACTGAGAAATAGGAGGTAACTTAATACACATTACATTCAAGTGAAAACACAATGACAAAAAGCTGTTATCACACAAGCTGCATACATTGTACAGGTATAATTTCCCTTAATGCTCCTGAACTCCTGCTCTGGCAGAGGGGCTTCCACATGGATGGGGAACAGGCCCCCAATGACCACATCTCCTGCCCGATAAACACTGCCGGAGACGGGCTTAGCTATTAGCCGACAATCCCCCTCTCCACCTCCATCCAGACCCCAGACACACCCAGGGACATGGAGACAGTAGAGCAGCCACAGCCAGCCCCAGAGGCTCATCACCTGGAGAGAGACAAGGCCGAAGACTGGGAGAGTTCCGTCACCTGTCGGAGAGAGACCAAACCAAGACCTTGCAGACAGAACACTCTGTAGACAGAATGATATTAACAAAAAGTGCTTTCAATGAAGAGACACACCATACAACACAGACACCTGTAACCAGACGTGAAAAAACAGCGATTGACACACAAAACCTTGTTCTACCTCTGCCCTACCTGGCAACAGTAAACCTTATCCTGGTGAGACAGACAGACAGAGAGAGAGAGGATGAGTGTCTGTCAGTCTGGCATCTCCTGCAGAGTGTCAGAGTGAAAGAGGGAGAGGAAGAGGAGAGAAGGGGAGCTGCTGATATAGGGAGAAATGAGCCCCCGGCTAAAAAACAAGCACACAGCCACCAGGGGGTGCTTGTAGGGAGGGAGCGGCAGGATGAGGTTAATTGGGACTTGTTATTGGAGGATAACTTGGGGAGCAGATAATTGAGGGTAATTGGAGGAAGCCTGTGAGGGTGATGTTATTGAAGGTAATGTGTAGTACAGGAGATACAGTATCTGTTCTTCAACAACATCTGATGGACCCATTCAGACAGATATTACATCATACTGTACTATAAATTATTTTATTAATTGTGTCTAAATGGATTGGCGAGATGGGTAGAGAGTGAGAGAGAGAGAGAGAGAGAGAGAGAGAGAGAGAGAGAGAGAGAGAGAGAGAGAGAGAGAGAGAGAGAGAGTAGAGAGAGATGGAGAGAGATGGAGAGAGAGAGAGATGGATAGAGAGAGAGAGGAAGAGAGAGAGAGAGAGAGAGAGAGAGAGAGAGAGAGAGAGAGAGAGAGAGAGAGAGAGAGAGATGAGAGAGAGAGAGAGATAGAGAGAGAGAGAGAGAGAGAGAGAGAGAGAGAGAGAGAGAGAGAGAGAGAGACAGACAGACAGACAGATTGTTTTTTTAATTGTGCCTAAATGGATTAAGGAGATGGGTAGAGAGTGAGAGAGTGAGAGAGAGACAGAGAGAGCGAGAGAGAGATAGAGAGAGAGTAACAGAGAGTGAGAGAGAGAGAGACAGAGATAGAGAGAGAGAGAGAGAGAGAGAGAGAGAGAGAGAGTCATGCAGAAGGAACAGCTCCTGACATTTTATAACTTTCTGGGTTGTTTAAAGTGAGATTAACACATTTAAATTAGCAATAAATGTATAGGTAACCAAATTGTACAACTGAAGATCAACACAGGAGGAAAATACTGACAGAGAGTGAGTTAAAAGACCAATCTTGCTAGCTAGCCAAGTTCAAATTTGTCAGCTAGTTTACCATCTAACTCTAACTGTTTACTTGTGGTAACCATAGCAACAGCAGCAGCAGAGACTGAGAGACTTTCCCCCCTTTCTTTGAATTTCCAGCAGAAATCAAATCAGAGAAGGGAAGAATCCATTTTAAACACGGAACTCTGAGGGAGAACCCGGACTGACACAACAGGACTGTTACAAACCTGTTAAACCTTCTTTGGGATAGGGGGGCGCTGTTTTCACTTTGTAAAAAATCGTTCCCAAATTAAACTGCCTCGTACTCAATTCTTGCTCGTACAATATGCATATTATTATTACTATTGGATAGAAAACACTCTCAAGTTTCTAAAACCGTTTGAATTATATCTGTGAGTAAAACAGAACTCATTTTGCAGCAAACTTCCTGTCAGGAAGTGAAAAATCTGAAATCGAGGCTCTGTTCCAGGGCCTTCCTATTCATTTGCTTGAAATCTATGGATATACATGCACTTCATACGCCTTCCACTAGATGTCAAGAGGCAGTGAGAGGTGGAATGGGGTGTCTAGCTTGATCTGAGGTCGAACAAGAGCTCTTGGAATGACGTGACCACTATTTCCTTTGTTCAGCAAGGCGCGGGAAGGAACCCTGGATTGCGTTCTCAAAAGCTTTCGTTATAGACGGCTAATATCTCCGGCTTTGATTTTATTTGATACATGTGATAATATCATCGTAAAGTATGTTTTTTCAATATAGTTTTATCAGATTATTGAAAGTTTATCGGGAGTTTTGGCGGTTTCCGTTCTCTGCGTTCGGTGAAGATGGACAGCTTCGTGCCACTTGGCTAGCTTTGGTTGCTAATTCGACAGGAGAAAAGGACATCCTAAAACCAAACAACGATTGTTCTGGACAAAGGACCCCTTGTACAAGATTCTGATGGAAGCTCAGCAAAAGTAGGAACCATTTATGATGTTATTTTGTATTTCTGTGGAAAATGTTTAGTACTATTTTCCGCCCTCATTGCAGGCGCTGTCTCGCTATAACGTAAGCTGTATGTCGTACTAAAGTTATTTTTAGAATTCTAACACGGCGATTGCATTAACTTCTTCTGGCTGCAGGGGGAGTATTGAGTAGCCAGATAAAAGGTGCCCATTTCAAACGGCCTCGTACTCAATTCTTGCTCGTACAATATGCATATTATTATTACTATTGGATAGAAAACACTCTCTAGTTTCTAAAACCGTTTGAATTTTATCTGTGAGTCAAACAGAACTCATTTGGCACAAACTTCCTGACCAGGAAGTGGAAAGTTCTCTGTTCTTCTTCCTGCCTATACATGGGCATGATACGTAAGAGTATACGTGCACTTCATAGACCTTCCCCTGGATGTCAAGAGGCTGTGAGAGAAGAAATTTAGTGTTTATCTTGGTCTGAAGTGGAATACAAGCTCTTTGTATGACGTGTCCCTCATTTCCGGTACTCTGGGGAGCGCGAGGTGGACAGTGGGATTGCCTTCTGTTTAGCTGCCGTTATAGGCGACTACTATCTCCGGCTTTGATTTTATTTGATACATGTGACCATATCATCGTAAAGTATGTTTTTTCAATATAGTTTAATCAGATTATTGAAATTTTTTCGGGAGTTTTGCCGTGTTCCGTTCTCTGACTTTGTTGACGTTGGAGATATCCGTGCCACTTGGCTAGTGCGCATGCTAAATGAAGAGGGAAAGTTGCCGTTCTAAATCCAAACAACGATTGTTCTGGACAAAGGACACCTTGTCCAACATTCTGATGGAAGATCAGCAAAAGTAAGAAACATTTTATGATGCTATTTCATATATCTGTCGTAGATGTGAACTAGTCGTCGGCGCCCAAGTGTTTCTGGCTATTGTGGTAAGCTAATATAACGCTATATTCTGTTTTCGCTGTAAAACACTTAATAAATCGGAAATATTGGCTGGAATCACAAGATGCCTGTCTTTCATTTGCTGTACACTATGTATTTTTCAGAAATGTTTTATGATGAGTAATTAGGTATTTGACGTTGGTGTCTGTAGTTATTATGGCTGCTTTCGGTGCAATTTCTGATTGTAGCTGCAATGTAAACTATGATTTATACCTGAAATATGCACATTTTTCGAACAAAACATAGATTTATTGAATAACATGTTATAAGACTGTCATCTGATGAAGTTGTTTGTTGGTTAGTTTGGTTGGTTCTTGGTTAGTTAGGTTGGCTTTGTGCATGCTACCTGTGCTGTGAAAAATGTCTGTCCTTTTTTGTATTTGGTGGTGAGCTAACATAAATATACGTGCTGTTTTCTGCTTGCAGCCAGAAGAAGTTAAGAACTAGTGTAGCTTTCATTTGCTGTACAACATGTATTTTTTAGTAAAGTTTATGATGAGTTATTTGGTCAGATTAGGTGAGTGTCAGAAATATATCCGGAGATTCTGGGAAAAAGTTGCTACGTTTTCACAATGTATAACCACGGATTTCAGCTCTAAATATGCACATTTTCGAACAAAGCATAAGTGTATTGTATAACCTGATGTTATAGGACTGTCATCTGATGAAGGTTGTCAAGGTTAGTGAAAAATTATATATCTTTTGCTGTTTTTTTGCGATCACTAACTTTTGCTGCTGATAAATGGGTTGTGTTTTTGGCTATTGTGGTAAGCTAATATAATGCTATATTGTGTTTTCGCTGTAAAACACTTAAAAAATCTGAAATATTGGCTGGATTCACAAGATGTTTGTCTTTCATTTGCTGTACACCATGTATTTTTCATAAATGATTTATGATGAGTATTTATGTATTTCACGTTGGTCTCTGTAATTGTTCTAGCTGCTTCGGTGCTATTTGTGATTGTAGCTGCAATGTAAAACTATGATTTATACCTGAAATATGCACATTTTTCGAACAAAACATATGCTATACAATAAATCTGTTATAAGACTGTCATCTGATGAAGTTGTTTCTTGGTTAGTGACTAATTATATCTTTATTTGGTCGAATTTGTGATAGCTACCTATGCGGTAAAAAAATGGTGAAAATATGCGGTTGAGTCTTTTGCTATTGTGGTTAGCTAATAGAAATACATATTGTGTTTTCGCTGTAAAACATTAAAAAAATCGGAAATGATGGCTGGATTCACAAGATGTGTATCTTTCATTTGGTGTCTTGGACTTGTGATTTCATGATATTTAGATGCTAGTATTTACCTGTGGCGCTATGCTAGGCTATGCTAGTCAGCTTTTTTACTGATGAGGGTGCTCCCGGATCCGGGATGGTGACTCGTGAGAAGTTTTAAGCATGTTCTAAATTCTCAGTGCTATTTATTAAGCATGTTCTAAATTCTCAGTGCTACATATTAAACATGTTCTAATTTCTCAGTGCTACATATTAAGCATGTTCTAAATTCTCAGTGCTATTTATTAAGCATGTTGTAAATTCTCAGTGTGTCACGACTTCCGCCGAAGTTGGCTCCCCTGCCTGTTCGGGTTGTGCTCGGCGGTCGTCGTCACCGGCCTACTAGCTGCCACCGATCCCTTTTTCGTTGTCTGTTGGTTGTGTCTTATTAGTTTCTCCTGTGTCCTGTTGTGTGTTGGATGAGCTTCCTTGTTTTGTGTTACGTGTGCTGCTATGGTAGAGGTGTTTATGTTCTGGACCTGCACCCTGTGTTTTGGGTGGTCCAATTTATTTACCGCGCCCTGTGTTTGGGCTTGTGGTTTTTTGTGTACCTTTTTCCCTGTGGAACTCTCTGCGCTTGATTCCTTCCTCACCCGCCTAGTCCCGCGTGACACAGTGCTACATGTTTAGCATGTTCTAAATTCTCGGTGCTATTTATTAAGCATGTTCTTAATTCACAGTTCTATTTATTAAGCATGTTCTAAATTATCAGAGATATCTAATAGGTAGCAGTGCTTGTAGGTAGTCTAATAGGTAGCAGTGCTTGAAGGTAGTCTAATAGGTAGTAGCACTATGATATAGGTAGCAATGCTTGCCTCTCTTTCCACTCTTGATTGTGCACAGGTAAATGACATGTGACTCATTACCAATTAACTGGTAAACCTAATCAAGCTATTAAGCCGGTACCATTGTTTCCTATTCCTGCACTCAGCCAGCCTTTTGAGTATCTGATTATTGACTGTGTGGGTCCTATGCCTAGTTCTAAAAAGGGTAGTAGTTACCTGTTCACTGTGATGTGTCAGACCACTAGGTTTCCTGGTGCCTATCCTGTCCGATCTATCACGACTATCACGGCTAAATGACTTAAATGACTAAGTCTGTGTTAAAAGCTTTGACTTCGTTTCTCTCAATGTTTGGAATACCTAAGGTCATTCAGAGTGATCAAGGATCTAATTTCACGTTTAATCTGTTTGGTCAGGTTCTCGAACAGGTCCATATTAAACACAATTTGTCTAGCGCCTATCACGCGCAAAGTCAAAGAGCACTGGAACGTTTCCATCAAACACTCAAGTCTTTGTTGAGAGCTTATTGTACTGAGATGGATAATGATTGGGAGGAGGGGTTGCCTTGGTTACTGTTAGCCGTTAGGGAGGTTTCACAGGAGAGCACGGGTTTCAGTCCAAATGACCTGGTGTTTGGACATAGGGTGCGTGGACTTTTATCTGTTCTCCAGGATGACTGGAAGTCTCCGGAGCCTATTTGTGGCAGGTGTGGCAGGTGCATTACGCAGACCGAAACTCATTACCGAATACGAGTACAGACCAAAGGGTGTAATAAAGGCAGAGATTTCACGTGCCCTAGTCGTCAGTGGCACCTGACTTGTCACGAACCGGCTCAAAGCCCGTAACAAAAGGGAGATAACGTGGAGATAAGGAGTAACAAAATATATTTATTAAATAAAGTAACCTAAATGCAATAAACAATGGTGTGTGTAATCAGTAATCAGTAGTGTAAGTGAGTGTTTTGGCATGCATGAATGTGATAATGCAGTGTGTTGAAAGGTGCTAAAGCAAACAACCAAAAAGTCACAAAAAGCCACAACAAAATCTATCAAGGTGTCTGCATGGAGAGAGTCTCCTCCATGAATGGGGAAGTGGTGTATTTATCCTGGGAGACACCGGGCCCAGGTGTTTCCCATGTAGCTGACGACCCTCCCAACTCCGCCCACCGACATCCTAATAAGGAAACAAGAACAAAGAGAGAATACGGCAGACAGAGTGGGAGGGTCGTCACATCCCCCCCCCATAAAACCGGGGACCAACAAGGACCCCGGAACAACATACCAGCCTCTGCGTCCCAAAATAGATGAGGGGTTACGTGCACACTTCCAATTTGCCCCAGCCAACCTCCTCCTCCCCAGACCTCAGCAACCTTTGCGCATGGGAAGCAATATTTAAGAGGAAAGAAGACTCCCCAGACCTCAGCAACCTTAGTCCATAGGAAGCAACATTTAAGAGGAAAGACTCCCCAGACCTCAGCAACCTTAATGCATAGGAAGCAATTTTTAAGAGGAAAGAAGAATACAAGACCAGGAGGGAACAGACAGGAAAGACAGAACCTGACAATACAAACATTCAGGAACAGGGCGCACGAGAGAGCGCATCAGCAATCACGTTTTCAGTCCCCCGAATGTGCCGCACATCGAGATGGAATGATTGTAAAAATAAACACCATCTCATTATCCTCTGGTTCGGACACATCATGGACCTCAAAAAAGTGAGAGGGTTATGGTCGGTGTAGACCACAATAGGTACTACCCCCGACCCGACATACACTTCGAAGTGTTGTAGCGCCCAGATGAGTGCTAGCGCTTCCTTTTCAATAACCGAATAGTTCAACTGATAATCGTTAAACTTTTTGGAAAAGAAACTAACAGGCCTCTCAACCCCGGACACATCTGCTTGCAGCAAAACTGCACCTGCTCCCACATGACTAGCATCCACCTGCAAGGTAAATGACAAATCCACGCGAGGAGCAGCCAGCACCGGAGTTGAGGTAAGCAACCTCTTTGCATCTTCAAAAGCGTGTTGACAACGAGTAGACCAAACGTAAACAGCCTTTGCTTTCAGCATATCTGTCAAGGGAGCGACCACAGTAGAGAAGTTATTACAAAAACTACGGTAATAACCAATCATGCCCAAGAAACGCATCAGTTCCTTTTTAGTAGTTGGTGGTGGAAAAGCATCAATAGCTACCACTTTAGCCCGAACCGGACGCACCTCACCCTGCCCAACCACCTTTCCAAGGTATGTAACGGTCGCCTGAGCAAACTCACATTTAGCCAGATTGATCGTGAGGCGACCCGCAGCCAGACGTTCGAACAAGGCTTGAATACGGGACAGATGTTCTTCCCAAGTATCTGCATATATCACTACATCGTCCAAATGACCTCAGCATCCAGACAACGCAGTTTCTCTGAAGAAACTCTATAGAACCGCTGACGAATGGGGGCAGCATCTCCAATGTCAATATCATGTTCTATTAAGTTTGTACGTGTAGGTGTATCAGAAAACAATCCTGGAAATTTCCGAATCAGACCAACCATCTCTTTCCTCCCATCCACAGGTAGGTGAGTGAGAAGACTGTCTAAAATATCCATTGTCTCTGAATTTTTCAATCTACCCCGCAATATACAATCGTCAGGACCAGGCATATCTTCCTCCTCATGCACAGATCTAGCATGACAAAAACCCAAGGAAACAACGGTATCAGCCAAAAGAACAGGTTTACCATCCTCTGTAGACTCCCACTGTTCATTCTCAGAGGAACGTGCATAATAGGGTTTTAACAAGTTCACATGGCACAGCTGGTGTGCTTTTCTCCGTTCTGGAGTGGCAACTAGATAATTTTGCTCAGTGTACTGGCGCACCACTGTATATGGACCTTGAAACTTGGCTTGAAAAGGAGAACCAACAATTGGCAACAGAGCAAGAACCTGGTCACCCGGACTATAGTGACGAGGCTCAGCTCGGCGATCAAATATGCCCTTCATCCTCTCCTGTGAAGATGATAACTTCTCTTTAGCCATTTCACCAGCGGCGTACAGGCGTCGCCGGAAATCACACACATACGATAACAGGGACTGAGGAGGCTCGGGAGACTTCCAGTCATCCTGGAGAACAGATAAAAGTCCACGCACCCTATGTCCAAACACCAGGTCATTTGGACTGAAACCCGTGCTCTCCTGTGAAACCTCCCTAGCGGCTAACAGTAACCAAGGCAACCCCTCCTCCCAATCATTATCCATCTCAGTACAATAAGCTCTCAACAAAGACTTGAGTGTTTGATGGAAACGTTCCAGTGCTCCTTGACTTTGCGCGTGATAGGCGCTAGACAAATTGTGTTTAATATGGAGCTGTTGGAGAACCTGACCAAACAGATTAGAGGTGAAATTAGATCCTTGATCACTCTGAATGACCTTAGGTATTCCAAACATTGAGAGAAACTGAGTCAAAGCTTTTAACACAGACTTAGTCGTGATAGATCGGAGAGGATAGGCAGCAGGAAACCTAGTGGTCTGACACATCACAGTGAACAGGTAACTACTACCCTTTTTAGAACGAGGCAGAGGACCCACACAGTCAATAATCAGATACTCAAAAGGCTGGCTGAGTACAGGAATAGGAAACAATGGTACCGGCTTAATAGCTTGATTAGGTTTACCAGTTAATTGACAGGTGTGACAAGTTCTGATAAAATCAGAAACATCCCTCTTTAATCTAGGCCAAAAGAAATGTCTTAATATGCGATTGTAGGTTTTCCTCACCCCCATATGTCCAGCAACGTCGTTGTGAGAAGTGTCCAACACCAACTTACGAAGCTTAATTGGTACAACAACCTGACTAATTGCCTCCCCCAGAAAACAACTACCATGAGACACCCACTTTCTCATCAGGACATCCTCTTGGAGAAAATAGCCATGGGCGACATCTCCCAACTGTTCCACAGGCACAATTTGGTCACGCAACTCTTCTAATGTGGAGTCATCCCGTTGCACATTGATTAGATCTGAGCGGGTTACAGATAACGGGATTACAGGGAAAACAGTGACATACTTCTTTGTATTATTATTAGTCGGCGCAGTGACCAGTTCGCCACGGCTCATAGAACGTGTCACTGCACACGCAGAGAACACCTCTGGGAAACTCTGTACACTCTCATCAGGAATCCCAACAAATGACGGCTTAGTGGAAACCACTAGAGATGGAAACACGACAGGCCATACACGATCACCAGCCAAGTTATTCCCAAGGATAATGTCGATACCCTCAATAGGCAACGAAGGACGCACCCCCACAACAACTTCACCCTTCACCAGCCCACAATCCAACATCAGTTTATGCAATGGAACTGACAGAGTGTTCAAACCTATTCCCCTAATTAGAACACTATTCCCTGAATCAGTCTCGGCAGAAAAGGGTAACACAGACTCCAACACAAATGATTCAGAGGCACCTGTGTCTCTCAGGATCTTCACTGGCACTAGGTCCTTACTTCCTAACATAGACACAAAACCTTCCGTAATGAAAGGTAAATAGTCTGGATCAATATGTACTTTCACATGCTCCTGGACCTGAGGCAATGAGTCATGAGTGAACTGATGTAGAACAGGCGCAGCTAACGCGGTAGGCTTAGATTTAGCATAAGCACCCTTTGATCTGAGAAGTGGACATTCGTTTTTCCAATGACCTGAACCTTGACAGTAGTGACACTCTTGTCCAAAGTCAGCTTTTCCACGGGAGTCAGGCTCAACCCTTGTTGAATTGAACTCTGCCCGTGAACCAAAGTGTCTCGGTGATCGAAGCCCAAATCTATCCGAACGCCCCCACTCATTCCGAATACGGGGCTCTGCAAAGACACTTTTGTGAGTCAACACATACTCATCCGCCAAAACCGCAGCTTCAGCGACATTCTTTACTTTTCGTTCGTTAATATATGTGGCAATACGATCAGGGATTGTGTCCTTAAATTGCTCTAACATAATCAGATCACACAGCCCTTGGAGAGTCACAACTTCAGAGGCCGAACACCAGCGATTAAACTGTAAAGATAATTGTCGCGCAAACTCAACATGAGTCTGTTTATCATCCTTTTTTAAAGTTCTAAATCGTTGGCGGTAAGCCTCAGGGACCAATTCATAAATTTGTAACACAGCCGTTTTAACCTTATCATAACTGGCACTGTCGTGTACACTAAGAGCTGAAAATGCTTCTTGCGCTTTACCAGTCAGCACACACTGCAACATTAAGGTGCGGTCAAAATCAGTCCAACTCCTAGCGTCAGCAACACACTCAAACAACGAAAAGAATGTCTCAGGGTCCTTTTCATTAAACTGAGGCAATAACCGTAAGTTCCCAACAATATCAACTGTGTCCGGGGCACGACCAAAAGAGGAACGACCCCTAGGTACATCTGGGTCACCTTCCCAGAACAAACTCTCCCCTGAAATCTTTCCTTCCCTAACCAACTCTATCCGTTATTGTTGCAACTTGATTTTAGCATGCTCCATATCTAATTCCTTTTCATACTTCTCACGATCATGCTGCCGATCATACTCTAGCTTCTCACGATCATGCTGCCGATCATACTCTAGCTGTAACAGAAGCAGTTCTTTCTGCTGTTCAAAAAGAAGACTACTAGGACTAACCGATGGAATGGCCATTGTAACGTTACGGGGAGATAACTCCTCAGCAGAGGCTGGCCCAGTGGTAACTTCAAGAATACCACTCTCCATCAGATTGGCCTTCAATATCAACCTAATAGAATTCTTTAGACGTTTATCACTAATTTCAACCTTGTAGTGTTCAGCGACCTTCAAAAGCTGTTCTTTAGTACCTAATTCTAACAATTCCTCTGATGGAAAGCGAATGAACTCATCTACATAAGACGCCATAGTTACAAAAAAAAAATCTCACTCTTCCCCTCTGCTGAGCACACCAGACCACAACCCAATAAATAACAATCACCCTGAGCACCACAGAAGAGAGATGAGATACGGAGCTTCCCCAAAACCTACATTTTGGGGAAGGTGCCACTGACACCAAAATTTACTGACACCAGACTATTTACCTTTCATTACAGAAGGTTTTGTGTCTATGTTAAGAAGTAAGGACCTAGTGCCAGTGAAGATCCTGAGAGACACAGGTGCCTCTGAATCATTTGTGTTGGAGTCTGTGTTACCCTTTTCTGCCGAGACTGATTCAGGGAATAGTGTTCTAATTAGGGGAATAGGTTTGAACACTCTGTCAGTTCCATTGCATAAACTGATGTTGGATTGTGGGCTGGTGAAGGGTGAAGTTGTTGTGGGGGTGCGTCCTTCGTTGCCTATTGAGGGTATCGACGTTATCCTTGGGAATAACTTGGCTGGTGATCGTGTATGGCCTGTCGTGTTTCCATCTCTAGTGGTTTCCACTAAGCCGTCATTTGTTGGGATTCCTGATGAGAGTGTACAGAGTTTCCCAGAGGTGTTCTCTGCGTGTGCAGTGACACGTTCTATGAGCCGTGGTGAACTGGTCACTGCGCCGACTAATAATAATACAAAGAAATATGTCACTGTTTTCCCTGTAATCCCGTTATCTGTAACCCGCTCAGATCTAATCAATGTGCAACGGGATGACTCCACATTAGAAGAGTTGCGTGACCAAATTGTGCCTGTGGAACAGTTGGGAGATGTCGCCCATGGCTATTTTCTCCAAGAGGATGTCCTGATGAGAAAGTGGGTGTCTCATGGTAGTTGTTTTCTGGGGGAGGCAATTAGTCAGGTTGTTGTACCAATTAAGCTTCGTAAGTTGGTGTTGGACACTTCTCACAACGACGTTGCTGGACATATGGGGGTGAGGAAAACCTACAATCGCATATTAAGACATTTCTTTTGGCCTAGATTAAAGAGGGATGTTTCTGATTTTATCAGAACTTGTCACACCTGTCAATTAACTGGTAAACCTAATCAAGCTATTAAGCCGGTACCATTGTTTCCTATTCCTGTACTCAGCCAGCCTTTTGAGTATCTGATTATTGACTGTGTGGGTCCTCTGCCTCGTTCTAAAAAGGGTAGTAGTTACCTGTTCACTGTGATGTGTCAGACCACTAGGTTTCCTGCTGCCTATCCTCTCCGATCTATCACGACTAAGTCTGTGTTAAAAGCTTTGACTCAGTTTCTCTCAATGTTTGGAATACCTAAGGTCATTCAGAGTGATCAAGGATCTAATTTCACCTCTAATCTGTTTGGTCAGGTTCTCCAACAGCTCCATATTAAACACAATTTGTCTAGCGCCTATCACGCGCAAAGTCAAGGAGCACTGGAACGTTTCCATCAAACACTCAAGTCTTTGTTGAGAGCTTATTGTACTGAGATGGATAATGATTGGGAGGAGGGGTTGCCTTGGTTACTGTTAGCCGCTAGGGAGGTTTCACAGGAGAGCACGGGTTTCAGTCCAAATGACCTGGTGTTTGGACATAGGGTGCGTGGACTTTTATCTGTTCTCCAGGATGACTGGAAGTCTCCCGAGCCTCCTCAGTCCCTGTTATCGTATGTGTGTGATTTCCGGCGACGCCTGTACGCCGCTGGTGAAATGGCTAAAGAGAAGTTATCATCTTCACAGGAGAGGATGAAGGGCATATTTGATCGCCGAGCTGAGCCTCGTCACTATAGTCCGGGTGACCAGGTTCTTGCTCTGTTGCCAATTGTTGGTTCTCCTTTTCAAGCCAAGTTTCAAGGTCCATATACAGTGGTGCGCCAGTACACTGAGCAAAATTATCTAGTTGCCACTCCAGAACGGAGAAAAGCACACCAGCTGTGCCATGTGAACTTGTTAAAACCCTATTATGCACGTTCCTCTGAGAATGAACAGTGGGAGTCTACAGAGGATGGTAAACCTGTTCTTTTGGCTGATACCGTTGTTTCCTTGGGTTTTTGTCATGCTAGATCTGTGCATGAGGAGGAAGATATGCCTGGTCCTGACGATTGTATATTGTGGGGTAGATTGAAAAATTCAGAGACAATGGATATTTTAGACAGTCTTCTCACTCACCTACCTGTGGATGGGAGGAAAGAGATGGTTGGTCTGATTCGGAAATTTCCAGGATTGTTTTCTGATACACCTACACGTACAAACTTAATAGAACATGATATTGACATTGGAGATGCTGCCCCCATTCGTCAGCGGTTCTATAGAGTTTCTTCAGAGAAACTGCGTTGTCTGGATGCTGAGGTCAGGTACATGCTGGAGAGTAAGATAGCAGAGCCTTCTTTCTCCAGTTGGGTTTCTCCCTGTATCTTGGTCAGAAAACCAGATGGAACAAACAGATTTTGTACGGACTACCGTAAGGTCAACAGTGTCACTAAGCCAGATTCATTTCCTCTTCCTCGGATGGAGGATTGCGTTGATCAAGTCGGAGCAGCTAGGTTTGTGAGCAAATTTGACCTGTTAAAAGGCTATTGGCAGGTGCCACTGACGACTAGGGCACGTGAAATCTCTGCCTTTATTACACCCTTTGGTCTGTACTCGTATTCGGTAATGAGTTTCGGTCTGCGTAATGCACCTGCCACTTTTCAGCGACTTATGAACAGGGTTGTCGCCGGTTTGACCGGGTGCGCTGTTTATTTGGACGATGTAGTGATATATGCAGATACTTGGGAAGAACATCTGTCCCGTATTCAAGCCTTGTTCGAACGTCTGGCTGCGGGTCGCCTCACGATCAATCTGGCTAAATGTGAGTTTGCTCAGGCGACCGTTACATACCTTGGAAAGGTGGTTGGGCAGGGTGAGGTGCGTCCGGTTCGGGCTAAAGTGGTAGCTATTGATGCTTTTCCACCACCAACTACTAAAAAGGAACTGATGCGTTTCTTGGGCATGATTGGTTATTACCGTAGTTTTTGTAATAACTTCTCTACTGTGGTCGCTCCCTTGACAGATATGCTGAAAGCAAAGGCTGTTTACGTTTGGTCTACTCGTTGTCAACACGCTTTTGAAGATGCAAAGAGGTTGCTTACCTCAACTCCGGTGCTGGCTGCTCCTCGCGTGGATTTGTCATTTACCTTGCAGGTGGATGCTAGTCATGTGGGAGCAGGTGCAGTTTTGCTGCAAGCAGATGTGTCCGGGGTTGAGAGGCCTGTTAGTTTCTTTTCCAAAAAGTTTAACGATTATCAGTTGAACTATTCGGTTATTGAAAAGGAAGCGCTAGCACTCATCTGGGCGCTACAACACTTCGAAGTGTATGTCGGGTCGGGGGTAGTACCTATTGTGGTCTACACCGACCATAACCCTCTCACTTTTTTGAGGTCCATGATGTGTCCGAACCAGAGGATAATGAGATGGTGTTTATTTTTACAATCATTCCATCTCGATGTGCGGCACATTCGGGGGACTGAAAACGTGATTGCTGATGCGCTCTCTCGTGCGCCCTGTTCCTGAATGTTTGTATTGTCAGGTTCTGTCTTTCCTGTCTGTTCCCTCCTGGTCTTGTATTCTTCTTTCCTCTTAAAAATTGCTTCCTATGCATTAAGATTGCTGAGGTCTGGGGAGTCTTTCCTCTTAAATGTTGCTTCCTATGGACTAAGGTTGCTGAGGTCTGGGGAGTCTTCTTTCCTCTTAAATATTGCTTCCCATGCGCAAAGGTTGCTGAGGTCTGGGGAGGAGGAGGTTGGCTGGGGCAAATTGGAAGTGTGCACGTAACCCCTCATCTATTTTGGGACGCAGAGGCTGGTATGTTGTTCCGGGGTCCTTGTTGGTCCCCGGTTTTATGGGGGGGGATGTGACGACCCTCCCACTCTGTCTGCCGTATTCTCTCTTTGTTCTTGTTTCCTTATTAGGATGTCGGTGGGCGGAGTTGGGAGGGTCGTCAGCTACATGGGAAACACCTGGGCCCGGTGTCTCCCAGGATAAATACACCACTTCCCCATTCATGGAGGAGACTCTCTCCATGCAGACACCTTGATAGATTTTGTTGTGGCTTTTTGTGACTTTTTGGTTGTTTGCTTTAGCACCTTTCAACACATTGCATTATCACATTCATGCATGCCAAAACACTCACTTACACTACTGATTACTGATTACACACACCATTGTTTATTGCATTTAGGTTACTTTATTTAATAAATATATTTTGTTACTCCTTATCTCCACGTTGTCTCCCTTTTGTTACGGGCTTTGAGGCGGTTCGTGACAGACTCCAGTGCAGACACATACTGTAGCTCTTTGGTGACTGCATGCCAGGGCACAGACCAGAACAATTTGAGCTTCTACTTTAAAAAATCCACCTCTCTAAAAACAAGTCTCTCACCGTTGCCGCTTGCTATAGACCACCTTCTGCCCACAGCTGTGCCCTGGACACCATATGTGAATTGATTGCCCCCCCATCTATCTTCAGAGATTGTGCTGTTAGGTGACCTAAATAGGGACATGCTTAACACCCCGGCAATCGTTCAATCAAAGCTTGATGCCCTCAATCTCACACAAATGATCAATGAACCTACCAGGTACAACCCCAAAGCCGTAAACACGGGCACCCTCATAGATATCATCCTAACCAACCTGCCCTCCAAATACACCTCTGCTGTCTTCAACCAGGATCTTAGCAATCACTGCCTCATTGCCTGCGTCCATAATGGGTCTGAGGTCAAACACCACCCCTCTTCACTGTCAAACTCTCCCCAAAACACTTCAGTGAGCAGGCCTTTCTGATCGGCCTGGCCCGGGTATCCTGGAAGGATATTGCCCTCATTTCGTCAGCAGAGGATGCCTTGTTATTCTTTAAAAGTGCTATCCTCAACAACTTAAATAAGCATGTCCCAATCAAAAATTAGAATCAGGAACAGATATAGCCCTTGGTTCACTCCAGACCTGACCTCCCTTGACCAGCACAAAAACATCCTGCGTGAATAGCCCCGCGATATGCAACTTTTCAGGGATGTTAGGAACCAGTTAAGAAAGCAAAGACTAGCTTTTTCAAACAGAAATTTGCATCCTTTAGCACAAACTCCCAAAAGTTCTGGGACACTGTAAAGTCCAATGAGAATAAGAGCACCTCCTCCCCGATGCCCACTGCACTGAGGCTAGGAAACACAGTCACCACCGATAAATCCGTGATAATTGAGAATTTCAATAAACATTTTTCTACGGCTGGCAATGCTTTCCACCTGGCTACCCCTACCCCGGTCAACAGCCCTGCACCTCCCACAGCAACTTGCCCAAGCCTCCCCCATTTCTCCTTCACCCAAATCCAGATAGCTGATGTTTTGAAAGAACTGCAAAATCTGGACCCCCACCAATCAGCCGGCTAGACAATCTGGACCCTCTGTTTCTAAAATTATCCCCCGAAATTGTTGCAACCCCTATTACCAGCCTGTTAACTTCTTTGGGGTAGTGGGCAGTATATTCACGTCCGAATGAAATGCATGCCCAGAGTAAACGGCCTGCTACAAAGCCATAAAAGCTAGAATATGCGAAGTATGAGTATATTTGGATAGAAAACACATGGCAGGCAAAAACCTGAGAAAAAATCCAACCAGGAATTGGGAAATCTGAGGTTGGTCGATTTTCAACTCAGCTCCTATTGAAGATACAGTGGGATATTGGTAATGTTGCACTTCCTAAGACTTCCACTAGATGTCAACAGTCTTTAGAACCTTGTCTGATGCTTCTACTGTGAAGTGGGGCCGAAGGAGAGGGGAGGTCTATCATGACCTGAATATGCGCTGACCATGCGCCTTCACGTGAGAGCGATCTCTGTTCCATCGCACTTCTGAAGACAAAGGAATACTCCGGTTGGAACATTATTGAAGAATTATGTTAAAAACATCCTAAAGATTGATTCAATAGTTCGTTTGTCATATTTTTACGGACTGTAATATAACTTTTTTAACCCATACTTTCCGCTGAACTTGCCCGCGCGTCGTGAGTTTGAAAGTGTACTGAACGCTAGAACAACAAGGAGGAATTTGGACATAATTGATGGACATTATCGAACAAAACAAACATTTATTGTGGAACTGGTATTCCTGGGAGTGCATTCTGATGAAGCTCATCAAAGGTAAGTGAATGTTTTATAATGTTATTTCTGACTTCTGTTGACTGCATAATATGGCGGATATATTTGTGTCTTGATTGGGCTCTGAGCGCCAACTCAGATTATTGTATGGTTTGCTTTTTCCGTAAAGCTTTTTTGAAATCTGACACAGCTGTTGCATTAACTTCTCTGGGATAGGTGGAATGGTAGCATCCCACTTGGCCAAAATCCTGAAAAAATGTAGCGCGCCAAATTCAAATATATTACTATAAAAATCAATCTTTCATGAAATCACACTTGAAAGACACCAAATTAAAGCTACACACGTTGTGAATCCAGCCAACATGTCTGATTCCAAAAAGGATTTACGGGGAAAGCACACCAAACAATTATGTTAGCTCAGTACATAGCCACAGAAAAACACAGCCATTTTCCCAGCAAAAGATAGTAGTATCAAAAAGCAGAAATAGAGATAAAATGAATCACTAACCTTTGATGATCTTCATCAGATGACACTCATAGGACATCATGTTACACAATACATTTATGTTTTGTTCGATAATGTGCATATTTATATCCACAAATCTTGGTTTACATTGGCGCCATGTTCAGAAATGCCTTCAAAATATCCGGAGTAATTGCAGAGCCACGTCAAATAACAGAAATACTCATCATAAACTTTGATGAAAGATACATGTTATCCACAGAATTAAAGATACACTTGTTCTTAATGCAACCGCTGTGTCAGATTTTTAAAAAAACTTTACGTAAAAAGCACACCATGCAATAATCTGAGACAGCGCTCAGATTTAACAACATTTCTCCGCCATGTTGGAGTCAACAGAAATACGAAATTACATCATAAATTTTCCCTTACCTTTGATTATGTTCATCAGAATGCACTGCCAGGAATCCTAGTTCCACAATAAATCGTTGTTTTGTTCGATAATGTCCATTACTTATGTTCAATTAGCTACTTTTGCTAGCATGTGTAGTACACGTGTCCAAACGCTCTCGCAGATGCAGGCAAACGTCGGACGAAAACTTCTAAAAGTTATATTACAAGTCGAATAAACTGGTCAAACTTAGTAGAGAATCAATATTCAGTATGTTGTTATCATATATATCCAATAACGTTCCAATCGGAGCATTTCTTCATGTCTGTATAAGTAATGGAATGCAAGGCGATATCATGAGGAAAGCGCGTGAGAAAGAACTGGGAATCTGCCAGACCAGTGACTGAAACACCTCCCATCCGGCCCCACATCACACTAGAGGCCGCATTCAGCGTTCTACAGACTGTTGACATCTAGTGGAAGGCGTAGGAAGTGCAAACAGAGCCATATATTACAGGGAATTGAATAGGCGATGACTTTAACATCGACCCTTCTCAGAATTCTCGCTTCCTGTTTGGATTTTTTCTCAGGTTTTAAACTGCCATATGAGTTCTGTTATACTCACAGACATAATTCAAACAGTTTTAGAAACTTCAGAGTGTTTTCTATCCAATAGTATATAATATGCATATATTAGCATCTGGGACAGAGTAGGAGGCAGTTCACTATGGGCACGCAATTCATCCAAAAGTGAAAATGCTGCCCCCTATATCAAAGAAGTTAAGGAAAAGTGCATCTAAAATTCCATGCATAACAGTTGTATCTTTTAGCAATGTTTATTATGAGTATTCCTGTAAATTGATGTGGCTCTCTGCAAAATCAAAGGATGTTTTGGAACTTCTGAACGTAAGGCGCCAATGTAAACTCAGATTTTTGGATATAAATAGGAACTTTACCGAACAAAACATACATGTATTGTGTAACATGAAGTCCTATGAGTGTCATCTGATGAAGATCATCAAAGGTTAGTGATTCATTTTATCTATATTTCTGCTTTTTGTGAATCCTATCTTTGGCTGGAAAAATGGCTGTGTTATTCTGTGAATAGGCACTCACCTAACATAATTGTTTGGTTTGCTTTCGTCGTAAAGCCTCTTTGAAATCGAACACTGTGGCTGGATTTAAAACAAGTGGATCTTTAAAATGGTGTAAAATACATGTATGCTTGAGGAATTTTAATTATTTAATTATTTCTGTTGTTTTGAATTTGGCGCCCTGCAGTTTCACTGGCTGTTGAAGAGGTGTGACAATACCGTCTCACGTACCCTAGAGAGGTTAAACCTCTCTTTCGTTTCATCTGAGATCCCCAAAGATTGGAAAGCTGCCACGGTCATCCCCTTCTTCAAAGGGGGAGACAATCTAGACCCAAACTGCTACAGACCTACAGTATATCTATTCTACCCTGCCTTTCTAAGGTCTTCGAAAGCCAAGTTAACAAACAGATCACCGACCATTTTGAATCCCACCGTACCTTCTCCGCTATGCAATCTGGTTTCAGAGCTGGTCATGGGTGCACCTCAGCCACGCTCAAGGTCCTAAACGATATCATAACCGCCATCGATAAGAGACAATACTGTGCAGCCGTATTCATCGAACTGGCCAAGGCTTTCGACTCTGTCAATCGCCACATTCTTATCGGCAGACTCAACAGCCTTGGTTTCTCAAATGTCTGCCTCACCTGGTTCACCAACTACTTCTCAGTGTGTCAAATCGGAGGGCCTGTTGTCCGGACCTCTGGCAGTCTCTATGGGGGTGCCACAGGGTTCAATTCTCGGGCCGACATTTTTCTATGTATACATCAATGATGTCGCTCTTCCTGCTGGTGATTCTCTGATCCACCTCTACGCTAACAACACCATTCTGGATACTTCTGGCCCTTCTTTGGACACTGTGTTAACTTCTCTGCGCTACGGATCCCTTTAGCGGGATCATGTTCCTAAACAACCGCTGAATTGCAGGGCGCAAAATATTACAAAAAATATTTATAATCATGCAATCACAACTGACATATACCAAAACACAGCTTAGCTTGTTGTTAATCCACCTATCGTGTCAGATTTTGAAAATATGCTTTACAGCGAAAGAAATCTAAGCTTTTATGAATGTATCAATCAATGCTAGAACAGTTAGCCCCAAATTATCATGGTCACGAAAGTCAGAAAAGCAATACAATTAATCGCTTACCTTTGATAATCTTCGGATGTTTGCACTCACGAGACTCCCAGTTACACAATAAATGTTATTTTTGTTCGATAAATATTACTTTTATAACAACAAAACGCCAATTGGGTTGCGTGTTATGTTCAGAAAACTACAGCCTCGTTCCGGTCCTGAAAGGCAGAAGAAAATTCCCAAACGTATCAGATTCAAAAATATTACAAAAAATATTTATAATCATGCAATCACAAGTTAAATTTACCAAAACACAGCTTAGCTTGTTGTTAATCCACCTATCGTGTCAGATTTAGAAAATATGCCTTTCAGCGAAAGCAATCCAAGCTTTGTGAGTGTATCAATCAATGCTAGAAAAGTTAGCCTTATATTAGCTTGGTTAGCTTGGTCACGAAAGTCAGAAAGCAATAAAATTAATCGCTTACCTTTGATAATCTTCGGATGTTTGCACTCACGAGACTCCCAGTTACACAATAAATGTTATTTTTGTTCGATAAATATTACTTTTATAACAAAAAAACGCCATTTGGGTTGCGCGTTATGTTCAGAAAACCAAAGCCTCGTTCCGTTCGACGAAAATTCCAAAAAGTATCCGTAATGGTCGTAGAAACATGTCAAATGTTTTTTATAATCATTCCTCAGGTTGTTTTTAACAAACATAATCAATAATATTTCAAACGGACCGTAACCTATTCAATAAAAGAGAGAAAGAAAATGGAGAGCTCCCCCTCTTGCTCGCAGGAACTAATCAGAGGACACCTGACTAGTTTTGAAAAATCTCGCTCATTTTTCAAAATAAAAGCCTGAAACTATGTCTAAAGCCTGGTCACAGCCTGAGGAAGCCATTGGAAAATGAATCTGGTTGATACCCCTTTAAATGGAAGAAAGACGGGCGAGGAAACACAGATTAAAAAAATAATAATAATCACTTCTGGGTTAGATTTTCTCAGGTTTTCGCCTGCAGAATCAGTTTTGTTATACTCACAGACAATATTTTTGACAGTTTTGGAAACTTTGGAGTGTTTTCTATCCTAATCTGTAAATTATATGCATATTCTACGATCTGGACCTGAGAAATAGTCCGTTTACCTTGGGAACGTTATAAAAAAAAAAATATGTATCTGACCCCTAGCATCAAGAGGTTAACTAACCTCCAGACGAGCTTCAATGACATACAACTCTCCTTCCGTGGCCTCCAACTGCTCTTAAATGCAAGTAAAACTAAATGCATGCTTTTCAACCGATTGCTGCCCCCTCCAGCATCACAACTCTGGACGGTTCTGACTTAAAATATGTGGACAACTACAAATACATTGGTGTCTGGTTAGACTGTAAAATCTCCATCCAGACTGACATTAAGCATCTCCTATCCAAAATTAAATCTAGAATCGGCTTCCTATTTCGCAACAAATCATTTTTCACTGATGCTACCAAACATTCCCTCGTAAGACTGACTATCCTACCGATCCTTGACTTCGGCGATGTCATTTACAAAATAGCCTCCAACACTACTCAGCAAATTGGATGCAGTCTATCACGGTGCCATCCGTTTTGTCACCAAAGCCCCATATTCTACCCACCACTGCGACCCGTATGCTCTCGTTGGCTGGCCCTCGCTTCATATTCGTCGCCAAACCCACTGGCTCCAGGTCATCTATAAGTCTTGCTAGGTAAAGCCCCGCCTTATCTCAGCTCACTGGTCACCATAGCAGCACCCACCTGCAGCACGCGCTCCAGCAGTTATATTTCACTGGTCACCCCCAAAGCCAATTCCTCCTTCGGCCGCCTTTCCTTCCAGTTCTCTGCTGCCAATCAATGACTGGAAAGAACTGCAAAAAATCACTGAAGCTGGAGACTCATATCTCCCTCACTAGCTTTAAGCACCAGCTGTCAGAGCAGCTCACAGATCACTGCATCTGTACATAGCTCATCTGTAAAATGCCCATCCAACTACCCCATCCCCATACTGTTATTTATTTTGCTCCTTTGCACCCTAGTATCTCTACATCTTCTGCACATCTATCACTCCAATGTTTAATTTCCATATTGTAATTATTTCGCCACTACTGCCTATTTATTGCCTTACCTCCCTATTCCTACCTCATTTGCACACATTGTATATAGACTTTTTCTGTTGTATTATTGACCTATGTTTGTTTATTCGGTGTGTAACTCTGTGTTGTTGTTTGTGTAGCACTGCTTTGCTTTTTTTAACCACGTAGACTAGTTGAGAACAAGTTCTCATTTACAACTGCGACGTGGCCAAGATAAAGGTGAAATAATATATTTATTTTTTAAACATGCCAGGGTTGCCATGTCCTCAGTTTTACTGCTAAATTGGGCTACTTTTGAACATTATGTCACGGTTGACAATGTATCGGTCGCGGCTTGTGGGTTTGTGGGCTACTTCCAAGTTGAGTGGTGTGAAGGGAGTTTCATATACAGTCATTGGGATGGTACAGAGTGGCGTGTGTGTGTGTACTACTGAGACAGAGAGCGCTGCAGCTGATGCAGGCAGATGAGTCACGTCAGTGCGAGGAGACCAGCACGTCGTGACAAGTGACGTGAGATTCAACAACCAACACTAGCTAGCTACAAAAATGTTTCCTAAACACTCCCAGTCCTACCAATCACTACAGCCAACACAGCAAGGGAGAGAAACTGAGAAATTATCATCCAACAGTTCCAGAGAACATGAAGAGAGGAACGAACAATGTGCTTTCTCTCTGGGTATGTAGCTAGCTAACTAACATTTGCCAGAAAGTTGAAGTCAGAGGAGAGAGAGAGAGAGCGATGTGCTGTGGAGCAGAGTTGAGGACAGAGGAACCGATTGGATATGCTAGCTTACTGGCTAGACACAATTCTACCGTCAGAATGCCAGGTAAATGGGCAAAATATGGCTGAAAATACAGCAAAGACTGGGAAAGAGGACAGGGTATAATGCAATGAATTCAGAGCATCCCAGGAGATGACAGAAAAGCTTCCTGTAGGCAAATCAGAAATCCAAGCCCACCACCCAGATCTTATTTCTCATTCACAAATGGAGAAACACAAGAGAAATGCTGCTTCGTTTTCTAATGCCAGGACATCGTTTGACACAGGAACTACATATGGGAATAACACTGTTAATTCTTCAGAATCTAAGGCGTTTGCTGTTCTAAACTGACATAATTTTTTTTAAAGATAGTCATACTATGGGTCATTTAGCTATTTGATTTAAACTTCTTGCCACTATAGGGGGTGCTGTTTTCGCATTAGCATAATTTCCTCTACAGATTAAACTGCCTCTTATTCAATTATTGCTCTTACTATATGCATATAATTAATACCATTGGATAGAAAACAATCTATAGTTTCTAAAACCGTTTCAATTTTGTCTCTGAGTTAAACAGAAGTCATTTGACAGCACTTTCCCTGACCAAGAAGAAGAATGCAAGATGTGTATGCTCGCTTCAACGCTCTGCCTATATATGGTCACGCCACCTATGACCCGAAACACACTTCATTCGTCTTCCTCTGGGTGTCAAGAGGACGTCAGAGGAGAAATTTTTTGTTTACCTTGTACTGACGTGAAATAAGACCTATTTCTTTGGCGTGACCGACAACTTCCGGTTCTCTGATTCGCGCTATTTGGAGGTGCGATTGTCTACTGTTTTGCTGCCGTTACGGATGAAAACTATCTCCGTCTCGAAGTTTGTTTGATACATGTGACCATATCATCTTAATGTATGTTTTTTCAATATAGTTTAATCAGATTATTTGAATTTTTTCGGGAGTTTTGCCGTGTTCCGTTCTGTGACTTTTTTTACTTTGGCCAGTCGACCAGTACATATGCTAAATGAAGAGGGAAAGTTGCCATTATGAATGGATTGAACGACTCATCAGGACTAAGGACACCTTGACCAACATTCTGATGAAAGATCAGCAATAGTAAGACCCAATTTACGATGTTATTTCATATATCTGTCGTGCATGTGAACTGGTCGGGGGCGCCCAGCTGGTTCTGGCTGGCGTGGCTATGCTAATTTAGCGCTACATTTTGTTTTCGCTATAAAACATTTAATAAATCTGAAATATTGTTTGGATTCACCAGATGTTGGGCTTTCAATATCTGTACGCTGTGTATTTTTCTGAAATGTTTTAAGATAAGTAATTAGTTATATGACGTTGGTCTCTGTAATTGTTCTGGCTGCGTCAGCACTATTTCAGATTGCAGCTGCAATGTAGAACTGTGATTTATACCTGAAAAATGCACATTTTTCAAAAAAAAACTATGCTATACCATAAATATGTTATCAGACTGTCATCTTATGAAGTTGTTTCTTGGTTAGTGGCTATATATATTTTTATTTAGTCGAATTAGTGATAGCTACTGACGCAGGAAAAAACTGTTGGAGTAAAAAAATTGTGTCTTATGCTAACGTGGTTAGCTAATAGATTTACATATTGTGTCTTCCCTGTAAAACATTTTAAAAATCTGAAATGGTGGCTTTATTCACAAGATCTGTATCTTTCATCTGGTGTCTTGGACTTGTGATTTAATGATATTTAGATGCTACAATTTACTTGTGACGCTATGCTAGCTATGCTACTCAGTGGGGGGGGAGTGGGGGGTGATCCCGGATCCGGGTTGGTGACTCGTTAAAGGTTAAAAAAATGTAGGACCCCTTTAGGTATAAAAAAATATATAACAAATGTATTGATAAAATATTGATTTTGGCCTTTACTACTATAGCCCATAGAAACGCATTGAATAACACATGCATTAATAACAAAAGGGACACTCAACTCAATTTTTTTTTATAAGAAGCAGAAGTTAGCAAGTCGACGGTACCGGCTTCAGATGAGTCTCCTGATACTTGTGGGGGGTCGTAGAGCAAAACGGAGAACACCAACGTGTTCGTGAGAGACACCTCTTTCCAAGAAGTTGTAGTTTTTTAGGTCAAACCGAATGGACGCTACAGACGTTTACCTGAGAAGACCGATTTTCGGGATGTCTCATGGTCTGACAAACACCGCTCTAGCTCTGCCATCTTTCACCGCAGAAGCGGAAGTGTGACACTGGAGGATGTGATGGACACGCATCCAATGCCACTCCAGCATTGCAACTCTAGATCACCTGGGATGTTTTGTTGAAGACATTGAAAACAAAGGAATCAATATTCACAGAAAGAAAATGCACAGCACTCATAAATGCAGTTACAGGGCCTGCAGTGCATGAGGAACCAATAAAGGACATCGGGAGTCTTACTCATTGATTACTGATGAAAGTACTGATGTCACGACTGAGAAGCAACTGGGTGTTCTGACAAAACACCACAGCAATAAACTCTTTCAAATCATAAGCACATTTGGAGGAATAATAATTATTCCAGCTGCTGATTCACTGACCTTTGCCAATGCCTTGTTCAAGTTTCTTGATGACAATAAACTGCATCAGTCTAGCCACAGATGGCTTGCACACGTACGGCAAAAACAGTTCCGTCCTGACAAAACTTCAAGAACACAATCCGAATAAGGTCTACATTAAATGTGTTTGTCATTCCCTGCAACTGTGTGCCTCCAAAGCAGTTCATGTTGTTCCACAAAAGGCTGAATATCTTCTGTCACAAATACATGGGTTTCCAATGCCATCCAGCAACTCTCCAAATATGAGAACATACAGTGCATTCGGAAACTATTCAGACCCCTTGACTTTTTCCAAATTTTGTTAGGTTCCAGCCTTATTCTAAAAATGACTAAATCGTTATCCCCCCTCGTAAATCTACACACAATACCCCACAATGACAAAGCAAAAAGAGGTTTTTAGAAATGTTTGCAAATTTATATTTCAAAAAAACTGAACTATCACATTTACATAATTTTCAGGCCCTTAACTCAGTACTTTGTTGAAGCACTTTTGGCAGCGATTACAGCCTTGAGTCTTCTTGGGTATAAAGAGGGAGTGATGGGGAGTGGAGAGGGGACCACAGTGGGTAAGCAGACAGTGGAATGTTTCTGTTTTCATTTTGGTATACGATGAGGGATACACACACTCATACGCACACACACACACGCACACACTGACTGGGTGACGAAGGAATCATATGTAGGGGGTCTGTAAGTGCTGTCAGACTGTCAGACTCAATACTAACTCTTCCAGCATGAGTAGACACTACGTAATCTTTATTGGTATTGTTCATATAGACGTGTTTCATTCTGACACATTATAAGAACACATACTAATATTAACAAAGTAATAAAGTGAAGGTATAGCAGGAAATGAATGTTTCCAAACAGAATTGACATTCCCCTGTTGAAATGAATATCAACGAGCCCTAAATCACGATATGAGTATGTTTAAGATAATATTTGTCCATCATATGTTTTTTGGTGGATTCTAATTGGACATCATGTGTTTCTTGGTGGTTTCTAATTGGACAGGATGTGTTTCTTGGTGGTTTCTAATTGGATATCATGTGTTTCTTGGTGGTTTCTAATTGGACATCATGTGTTTCTTGGTGGTTTCTAATTGGACATCATGTGTTTCTTGGTGGTTTCTAATTGGACATCATGTGTTTCTTGGTGGTTTCTAATTGGACATCATGTGTTTCTTGGTGGTTTCTAATTGGACATCATGTGTCTCTTGGTGGTTTCTAATTGGACATCATGTGTTTCTTGGTGGTTTCTAATTGGACATCATGTGTTTCTTGGTGGTTTCTAATTGGACATCATGTGTTTCTTGGTGGTTTCTATTTGGACATCATGTGTTTCTTGGTGGTTTCTAATTGGACATCATGTGTTTCTTGGTGGTTTCTAATTGGACATCATGTGTTTCTTGGTGGTTTCTAATTGGACATCATGTGTTTCTTGGTGGTTTCTATTTGGACATCATGTGTTTCTTGGTGGTTTCTAATTGGTCATCATGTGTTTCTTGGTGGTTTCTAATTGGACATCATGTGTTTCTTGGTGGTTTCTAATTGGACATCATGTGTTTCTTGGTGGTTTCTAATTGGACATCATGTGTTTCTTGGTGGTTTCTAATTGGACATCATGTGTTTCTTGATGGTTTCTAATTGGACATCATGTGTTTCTTGGTGGTTCCTAATTGGACATAATGTGTTTCTTGGTGGTTTCTAATTGGACATCATGTGTTTCTTGGTGGTTTCTATTTGGACATCATGTGTTTCTTGGTGTTTCTCTCTGGTCTCAGAAGGATGATGTAACACTTTGGAGCAAACAGACAGAACAGCAGCCCAAAGCTGGAGGCCAGGATGGCAAAGATCTCTACAGCTACTGTGTACTTCCCAGGAGAGCTGACGTAGGCAGGGATGAAGGAGATCCACACGGCACAGAAGATCAGCATGCTGAAGGTGATGAGCTTGGCCTCGTTGAAGTTGTCTGGGAGTTTCCTGGCCAGGAAGGCTAAGAGGAGACAGAGGGAGGCCAGCAGGCCGATGTAGCCCAGCACCAGAGAGAAGCCAACCACAGAGCCCACCTCACACTCCAGGACGACCCTCGGCCCCCGACCCTCTCTGTCCCCCCTCTCAGCAGGTCGGGGTGGAGCTAAGGCCAGCCACAGTACACAGATCAACACCTGTGGAAGGGAAAAGAGGTGGAAGGAAAACCCAAGCACGATCACCATAATAACAAATAATATGCTCAATGAAGGAAACAATTACATTCCAATAGAATATAGTAAAAACTAGATGTTCACCTGGATGAGTGTGCAGAGTGAGATACCCATCCTCTGCTGGGTGGGGCTGAAGTATCTCATCAGGTTCTCTCCAGGCAGAGTGGCCCTGAAGGCCACCAGCACCACCACAGTCCTGCTGAGCAGACAGGAGATGCAGAAAACAAAGCTTATACCAAACAGGGTGTGTCTCAGCATGCACGTCCAAGGCTTCGGCCGGCCAATGAAAACCAGCGCACACAGGAAGCAGAGCTTGAGTGACAGCAGGAGCAGGAAGCTGAGCTCAGAGTTGTTGGCTTTCACCTGGAACGAGACAGAGAAAGATAAATTAGACTGAGTGATGTCAGAAATCACATCCTTATATGACACAATCTCATCTCTGTCCAGAACCTCTATATATGATCATATGATTCAACTCACCAGGGCCGTGTGACGGTGGTAGAGGAAGGTGGCCAGGGCACCGGCTGTCAGTGTTGCCCCGGAAACTGAGATGACAGACAGGATGACGCCCATGGTGTCGCTGTAGGAGAGGAAGTCCACCAGCTGGGGGATGCAGGCCGTACGATCAGGGTTGGACCAGAACCGCTCTGGACACCTAATACACTCAACTGACCCTGATAGAGAAGGAAGAAGAATGAGGAGTCCAAATCAGGACCAATCAGGGTTGAGGAAAAATATGAGTTGTAATCAGAACCCTAGATAGTCTACCTGTTGTGTTGCTAATCTCTCCCTCAGCGCAGGACAGACAGTCAAAGCAGCACTCAGGCTTCCCCTTCTGTACCGCATGCCTGGTACCAGGGGGACAGTCAGCACTGCATACAGACACAGGGACCTACCAGAGAGGGGAGAGGACGATGTCATCATCATCATCATCATCATTGCTGTTATCATCATTATTACACAGGCAGGCAGGCTTGTTGGGCCCCTCTGGGGACTATGTCAGGAATATGACCACACAAATATCTCAAATTCAGTATCATGTTCCCCCTGAGTGGCTCAGCGTTCTAAGGCACTGCATATCAGTGCAAGAGGTGTCACTACAGTCCCTGGTTCGAATCCAAGCTGTATCACATGTGGCTGTGATTCAGAGTGTCTTCCGGGTTTGGCTGGGGTAGGCCGTCATTGTAAATGAGAATATGTTCTTAACTGACTTGCCTAGTTAAAAAAAATACCGTTCAGTGTCATGTTGACTTTCTGTCTGAGATAACATTCCCCTGTTATTTATTCGGTCTTCTTTATGTCTTTCTCTTTTCTGTATGTCTGCCTCAGGGTGATGAACTCAATAAATCTCTCTCTATCACTCACACACGCACACGCACACACACACACACACACACTCCTCTCTGCCTCAATGAAACTAACCTGAACAGTTCTCACCTCATCTCCGCTGCCCCCACCCCACACCACTTTATCCATGTCGATGTGGAACTGGTCGTCCGATCCCTCAGAGGACAGAAACTGTCCGACCTGGACAAACTCTGCCGTCCCCTCGGGGGTCACATGCCAGTTGATGATGTCATAAGAGGCAGGCGGATCACCATTCATGTCGAAGTGGAAAGATTCCCCCACAGGAGTACTGAAGTTCACTCCCCTCAGATAATGAACAATCTCAAAGAGAAAAGGGCATTGGAACAGGATTAAGAGTTAGAACCAGTTGTGGCTTTTGTTCTTTAGAACTCAAACCTTACAAAGTGTTTCACTGTATCCTGACTGGAAACATTAGTGTTGTTAACTTGAAAACAGATCAACATGTTATTCTCACCTGGCTGGGCTGAAGCTTCCTGATATCAGGGCACTGTCCACCATTAAAGACTCCGTCCCCTGGTCGACAGGCCACCATATCCTGTATGGCGTAGGCGATGGCGTACACAGCCTTGTACACATTATAGCTGGCTCTCAGCTGAGACACGTCAGCATACTGGCTCTCCCCCTCACCTAGGATTGACACTTCATTTTACTGAGATAACATTGGGAATCAGGACAAAAAACAGAGATTTAGGTGTAAAGTCTCCCTCACGTATGACCTCTGACCCAGTACACTGTCGCCTGGACGACAGCGTCACGCTGAGGTCAACCCCCAGAGAACACCCAAACATCTCTTCCCACAATTCCCTCAGGAATGGGTCGAACTTCTGGTAGTCCCCGTCTGGATGGAGGCGTGTTAGGAAAGGCCCCAGGCCGAGAATATCAGCTTTCTTCAGGGCAAAACCGATTGTCCCGGCAAGAGATTGCAGGTTTTTCGGGGCGGCGATAGTTGAGTAGGTGACCCAGGCCTCTGAGGCAATCCACTGCTTATCTGTAATGTTCTGGCGGACAACCTCTTCCATCAGGGCCTGGAGAATGAAATCGTTAAAAAGATCAAGATAGTCAAGCTGAAATGCATGATTATCAATTAGGACATTATTGTGTCTATAAAGGGCATCAAGACATGGTAAGACACAAGGACACTGCTACAGCTGTGTTACAAATCATTAACAATACTCTGACTGGTAACTACTCACCCCTGAATGACCCGTGAATCCTACAAATGCCACCACCACTCTGGCAGTAGATCCTCTGATGGTGTCCGCAATGTGCCTGATCTGTCTCTTAGACGGAACCTTGGGGATGACCATCAGTGAGAGAAAGGGAAGAGAGTCAGAAAAAATCAGAGAGAGCGTTTCTATTAGATTAGAAGAGAGAGTCAGAGTGAAAGAGAGAGAGAAAGATAGAGCAAAAGAGAGAGTTTACTGTCAGATCATCAGAGTGAGGTCGTACCTTGGGGAGGACCTCAGAGTAGGCGACACACACCCCAGATCCCTGGAGCTCTTGGAGAAGCAGCTGAACCCCAAACTTGCCATAGTCATCATCCTCTGACACTAGCCCGACCCACACCCATCTCAGCAGACGCAGCAGCTTGGCCATGCCCCGAGCCTGGAAGGCATCGCTGGGTACAGTCCGGAAGAACGAGGGGTACCTCCAGTTGTCACTCAAACACGTACAGGTGGCTAAGTAACTCACCTGGGAGAGAACAGAGTGAGAGAGAGAGAGAGAGAGAGAGAGAGAGAGAGAGAGAGAGAGAGAGAGAGAGAGAGAGAGAGAGAGAGAGAGACAGAGAGTGAGTGAGTTCGACAGTGAGAGACAGAGAGAGAGAGAGAGAGAGAGAGCGAGAGTCAAGGATAATTATAATTTGTGAGAGACAGAGAGCAGAGGGAGAAGGAAAGTAAACGTTAAAGGGAGAGAAATCTAGAAAGAGATTGAAATGTAATGTGAAAAGAGTCATCATCTCTTCCCAACCTGTAATCCAACCCCTGCCTCACCATGGGTAAATCAAACGGCCCGAGGGTCTGTGCCACCACGATGGAAGCTGAGGAGCGGGCATCCCCGATGATGACGGGAACCTCGGGGGTTGTGCCACACTCTGTGCCCACCACGGAGGCCTCTTTTCCGGTCACCATGGCTAGGGCTGCCCCCAGGGTGGTGCCCTCTGACCGGCATGTGTCAGCAGCCAGGAACCCCAGGGTGAGGTTAGGCAGGAGGGCTGGGTCACGGTTAATCTCCTCCACAGCAAAGATCATAGTCTGGAGCCAACGGTAAGCACGCTGTTTGAAACTGACAGACAGAAGAAAGGAAGAAACGGAAAGATAGGAGGTAACTTAATACACATTACATTCAAGTGAAAACACAATGACAAAAATCTGTTATCACACAAGCTGCATACATTGTACAGGTAGAATTTCCCTTAATGCTCCTGAACTCCTGCTCTGGCAGAGGGGCTTCCACATGGATGGGGAACAGGCCCCCAATGACCACATCTCCTGCCCGATAAACAGTGCCGGATACGGGCTTAGCTACCAGCCGACAAGCTCCCTCTCCAACTCCATCGAGACCACAGACAGACCCAGGGACATGGAGACAGTAGAGCAGCCACAGCCAGCCACACAGGCTCATCACCTGGAGAGAGACAAGTCCGAAGACTGGGAGAGTTCTGTCACCTGTTGGAGAGAGACCAAACCAAGACCTTGCAGACAGAACACTCTGTAGACAGAATGATAATAACAAAAAGTGCCATCAGTGAAGATATACACCATACACCACAGATACCTGTAACCATACGTGAAAAAACAGCGATTGACACACAAAACCTTGTTCTACCTCCTCCCTACCTAGCAACAGTAAATCTTATCCTGGTGAGACAGACAGACAGACAGACAGACAGAGAGAGAGAGAGAGAGGATGAATGTCTCAGTATGGCATCTCCTGCAGAGAGTGTCAGAGTCAAAGAGGGAGAGGAAGAGGAGAGAAGGGGAGCTGCTGATATAGGGAGAAATGAGCCCCCGGCTAAAAAACAAGCACACAGCCACCAGGGGGTGCTTGTAGGGAGGGAGGGGCAGGACGAGGTTAATTGGAACTTGTTATTGGAGGATAACTTGGGGAGCAGGTAATTGGGGGGTAATTGGAGAAAGCCTGTGAGGGTGATGTTATTGAAGGTAATGTGTAGTACAGGAGATACAGTATCTGTTCTTCAACAACATCTGATGGATCCATTCAGACAGATATTACATCATACTGTACTAAAAATTATTTTAATAATTGTGGCTAAATGGATTAGTGAGATGGGTAGAGAGTGAGAGAGAGAGAGAGTGAGAGAGAGAGAGAGAGAGAGAGAGAGAGAGAGAGAGAGAGAGAGAGAGAGAGAGAGAGAGAGAGAGAGAGAGAGCGAGAGAGAGAGAGAGAGAGAGAGAGAGAGAGAGAGAGAGTCATGCAGAAGAACAGCTCCTGACATGTTATAACTTTCTGGTTGTTAAAAGTGAGATTAACACATTTAAATTAGCAATAAATGTATAGGTAACCAAATTGTACAACTGAAGATCACAAGCTAAGCTGTGTTTTGGTATATTTCACTTGTGATTGCATGATTATAAATATTTTTAGTAATATTTTGCGCCCTGCAATTCAGCGGTTGTTTAGGAAAATGATCCCGCTAAAGGGATCCGTAGCGCAGAGAAGTTTTAAAGTTAGAGGTACGGGTTACTGAGCTAAAGGAGCAGCCCCTCAGCTACACCACCTCCAGCCCAGACACAGAGCTTCTACAGGACCAGATCAACCAGTGCAGGTCCCAGCTGAAGAACTCTTTCCAGTAGCTGAGAGAGAGCCTTACCACAGCGCTTGAGGTGGTTAAAGCCACCCCTCCTTCTACACAGCCTGGTCAACAGAGTAACAGAGAGGGCCTCTGAGTGGTTCCCCCAACTCCCACATCACCATTTCCACTCTACTGCCCCGCAAAGACTGTCATCCCTTTAATATCATTGAGTGAGATTAAACAGCTCCTTCAAACCAGGACAGACGGGCGGCTTTGAAGGCTCAGTACAGACGGGCAGCGCAGGCGGCGCTTGGCAGACGGACAGCTCAGACGGCGTTGGGCAGACGGGCAGTTCAGGCGCCGCTGGGCAGACGGCAGACTCTGGCCGGCTGAGGCGCACTGTAGGCCTGGTGCGTGGTGCCGGAACTGGAGGTACCGGGCTAAGGACACGCACCTTAAGGCTAGTGCGGGGAGCAGCAACAGGACGCACAGGACTCTGGAGACGCACAGGAGGCTTGGTGCGTGGTGCCGGAACTGGTGGTACCGGGCTGGAGACACGCACCATAGGGCTAGTGCGTGGAGGAGGAACAGGGCTCTGGAGACGCACAGGAAGCCTGGTGCGTGGTGTAGGCACTGGTGGTACTGGGCTGGGGCGGGGAGGTGGCGCCGGATATACCGGACCGTGCAGGCGTACTGGCTCCCTTGAGCACTGAGCCTGCCCAACCTTACCTGGTTGAATGCTCCCCGTAGCCCGACCAGTGCGGGGAGGTGGAATAACCCGCACTGGGCTGTGTTGGCGAACCGGGGACACCATGCGTAAGGCTGGTGCCATGTATGCCGGCCCGAGGAGACGCACTGGAGACCAGACACGTTGAGCCGGCTTCATGGCACCTGGCTCAATACTCAATCTAGCCCTGCCAGTGCGGGGAGGTGGAATAACCCGCACCGGGCTATGCACACGTACAGGAGACACCGTGCGCTTTACCGCATAACACGGTGTCTGCCCGTACTTTCGCTCTCCGCGGTAAGATCGGGAAGTTCGCGCAGGTCTCCTACCTGACTTCGCCACACTACCCTTTAGCCCCCCCCCCCCCCCCCCCCCCCCCCCAAGAATTTTTTGGGCTTGACTCACAGGCCTCCTACCGCGTCGTCGTGCTGCTTCCATTCGCCGGTATCCCTCCTCACACTGCGCCAGAGAATCCCAGGCGGGCTCCGGCATTCTCCCTGGGTCAATCGCCCACCTGTCGATCTCCTCCCACGTAGTGTAGTCCAGACTTTGCTCCCATTTCCAGAAATCCTGCGATCGCTGCTGCTGCTTCTTCCCAAGCTGCTTGGTCCTTGATTGGTGGGTGATTCTGTAACCGTCGTCATAGTCGTTCTCCTCCTCAGACGAGGAGGAGCATGGATCGGACCAACACGCAGAGTGGTTAGTGCTCATATTGATTTAATCAAAACGAAACTGAACACTTACAAATACAAAAAACAACAAACGTGACAAAACCGAAAACAGTCCCGTGTGGCACGAACACTGACACGAGATACAGCAACATACACATGAAACCAACATAGAAACACATAACATAGAATGCCCACCCAGCTCACGTCCTGACCAACTAAACACATACTAAACAAAGGAAATAAGGTCAGGAACGTGACACAGTGCTATTTATTAAGCATATTCTAAATTCTCAGTGCTATTTATTAAGCATGTTCTAAATTCTCAGTGCTATATATTAAGCATGTTCTAAATTCTCAGTGCTATTTATTAAGCATGTTCTAAATTCTCAGTGCTATTTATTAAGCATGTTCTAAATTCGCAGTGCTATTTATTAAGCATGTTCTAAATTCGCAGTGCTATTTATTAAGCATGTTCTAAATTCTCAGTGCTACATATTAAGCATGTTCTAAATTCTCAGTGCTATTTATTAAGCATATTCTAAATTCTCAGTGCTATGTATTAAGCATGTTCTAAATTCTCAGTGCTATATATTAAGCATGTTCTAAATTCTCAGTGCTATTTATTAAGCATGTTCTAAATTCTCAGTGCTATGTATTAAGCATGTTCTAAATTCTCAGTGCTATTTATTAAGCATATTCTAAATTCTCAGTGCTATTTATTAAGTTTGTTCTAAATTCTCAGTGCTATTTATTAAGTTTGTTCTAAATTCTCAGTGCTATTTATTAAGCATATTCTAAATTCTCAGTGCTATTTATTAAGTTTGTTCTAAATTCTCAGTGCTATATATTAAGCATGTTCTAAATTCTCAGTGCTATTTATTAAGCATGTTCTAAATTCTCAGTGCTATTTATTAAGTTTGTTCTAAATTCTCAGTGCTATTTATTAAGTATGTTCTAAATTGTCAGTGCTATTTATTAAGCATGTTCTAAATTCTCAGTGCTATTTATTAAGCATGTTCTAAATTCTCAGTGCTATTTATTAAGTTTGTTCTAAATTCTCAGTGCTATTTATTAAGTATGTTCTAAATTGTCAGTGCTATTTATTAAGCATGTTCTAAATTCTCAGTGCTATTTATTAAGTATGTTCTAAATTGTCAGTGCTATTTATTAAGTTTGTTCTAAATTCTCAGTGCTATTTATTAAGTATGTTCTAAATTGTCAGTGCTATTTATTAAGCATGTTCTAAATTCTCAGTGCTATTTATTAAGCATGTTCTAAATTCTCAGTGCTATTTATTAAGCATGTTCTAAATTCTCAGTGCTACATATTAAGCATGTTCTAAATTCTCAGTGCTATTTATTAAGCATATTCTAAATTCTCAGTGCTATTTATTAAGCATGTTCTAAATTCTCAGTGCTATATATTAAGCATGTTGTAAATTCTCAGTGCTATTTATTAAGCATGTTGTAAATTCTCCAGTGCTACATATTAAGCATGTTCTACATTCTCAGTGCTACATATTAAGCATGTTCTAAATTCTCAGTGCTATTTATTAAGCATGTTCTAAATTCTCAGAGATACTGTATCTAATAGGTAGCACTGCTTGTAGGTAGTCTAATAGGTAGCAGTGCTTGAAGGTAGTCTAATAGGTAGCAGCGCTATGTAATAGGTAGCAAATCTTGCCTCTCTTTCCACTCTTGATTGTGCACAGGTAAATGACATGGACTCCCTAAAAGACAGCAGTGCACAGCCAGTGAGCGATCCTTTCTCCCTGTATCCCACAGTGCAGACACATACTGTAGCTCTTTGGTGACAGCATGCCAGGGCACAGACCTGTCTTACTATCCAGGTCTGTGCCCAAACAATTTGAGCTTCTACTTTAAAAAATCCACCTTTCCAGAAACAAGTCTCTCACCGTTGCCGCTTGCTATAGACCACCTTCTGTCCACAGCTGTGCCCTGGACACCATATGTGAATTGATTGCCCCCCATCTATCTTCAGAGCTTGTGCTGTTAGGTGACCTAAATAGGGACATGCTTAATAACACCCCGGCAATCGTTCAATCTAAACTTGATGCCCTCAATCTCACACAAATGATCAATGAACCTACCAGGTACAACCCCAAATCCGTAAACACAGGTACCCTCATAGATATCATCCTAACCAACCTGCCCTCCAAATACACCTCCGCTGTCTTCAACCAGGATCTTAGCGATCACTTCCTCATTGCCTGCGTCCGTAATGGGTCTGAGGTCAAACAACCACCCCTCATCACTGTCAAACGCTCCCTAAAACACTTCAGCGAGCAGGCCTTTCTAATCGACCTGTTCCGGGTACCCTGAAAGGATATTGCCCTCATGCCGTCAGTAGAGGATGCCTTGTTGTTCTTTAAAAGTGCTTTCCTCACCATCTTAAATAAGTATGCCCCATTCAATTTTTTTTAAATCAGGAACAGATATAGCCCTTGGTTCACTCCAGACCTGACCTCCCTTGACCAGCACAAAACATCCTGCGTGAATAGCCCCCGCGATATGCAACTTTTCAGGGAAGTTAGGAACCAACATACACTCAGGACCATCCAAGATGGCATAGCAGTTCAGACGTCATTTTGCCCTCGTATTGTCGTGTCCTGTATATATATATATATATATATATATATATATATATATATATTTACACCTTTCTTCGCATATCTTTTATATATTTTATTATCCAAGAACTCAACTACAAAAAGCTTTCCTGCAACCCGCCTCACCAATTACAGAAAAAAAAATATTATTTACCTCAAATCTGAAAATTCACAATTGAAGCTAGCCAGAAGCTAACCAGAAGCTAGCCAGAAGCTAGCCAGAAGCTAACCAGAAGCTAGCCAGAAGCTAACCAGAAGCTAGCCAGAAGCTAGCCAGAAGCTAACCAGAAGCTAGCCAGAAGCTAACCAGAAGCTAGCCAGAAGCTAACCAGAAGCTAGCAAGAAGCTAACCAGAAACTAGCCAGAAGCTAACCTGAAACTACCCAGAAGTTAGCCGGTTTACTGGCTAACGTTAGTATTTCAGCTACCCACGTTTTGTGGTCATCAGCTATTCCTTTAGCTCGATAATCTATCGGCACTTTTGTACAACGCGACTCAGACCAGAACATACCGGACCTATTTTTCTCAATATCCCCGGATTTCAACCGCAAGCTCTGGACATTTACACCTTGATTTCGCAGCTAGCTAGCTGCAAACCGTGTGACTATTGGCTTACGTCGATCCCGGAGCAAACTTAAATTATTCCGGAACTAGCCAGCTGAAGAGTTCCATCAGCCATTCCTGGGCTACAATCACCTATCCGGACCCGTTATTTTACTACAAATGCGGAGCCCCACCGGGCCTTCACGACTGACTACCGACGTTATCTGCCCGAGGGAGTTATCCAACTGGCACGTCCGTCGCGACGTTACCTGAACGCTCATCTGGGGCCCGCTAATCGTTAGCTGTCTTATCGGCTGCTATCTGAATAAGTATATCGGACAATTTTTCTTGGGTCACTATATCTATTTTGCCAATTGGATTGATCCCCTCTACCACACGGAACCCCACTAATCTACCGACGGAAACGCACGAGGTGACTAAAAATAGACCTCCATCCTATGCTATCTTGCTACCGATAGCCAGCTACCCGGCCAGCTGTCTGGATCGCCGTGACCCCAACCAACCTCTACTCACTGGACCCTTATGATCACTCGACTAAGCATGCCTCTCCTTAATGTAAATATGCCTTGTCCATTGCTGTTCTGGTTAGTGTTTATTGGCTTATTTCACTGTAGAGCCTCTAGCCCTGCTCACTATACCATATCCAACCTTTCAGTTCCACCACCCACATATGCGATGACATCACCTGGTTTCAATGATGTTTCTAGAGACAATATCTCTCTCATCATCACTCAATACCTAGGTTTACCTCCACTGTATTCACATCCTACCATACCTTTGTCTGTACATTATTCCTTGAAGCTATTTTATCGCCCCCAGAAACTTCCTTTTACTCTCTGTTCTAGACGTTCTAGACAACCAATTCTCATAGCTTTTAGCCGTACCCTTATCCTACTCCTCCTCTGTTCCTCTGGTGATGTAGAGGTGAATCCAGGCCCTGCAGTACCTAGCTCCACTCCTATTCCCCAGGCGCTCTCTTTTGATGGCTTCTGTAACCGTAATAGCCTTGGTTTCATGCATGTTAACATTAGAAGCCTCCTCCCTAAGTTTGTTTTGTTCACTGCTTTAGCACACTCTGCCAACCCAGATGTTTTAGCCGTGTCTGAATCCTGGCTTAGGAAGACCACCAAAAATTCTGACATTTTCATCCCTAACTACAAGATTTTCAGACAAGATAGAACGGCCAAAGGGGGCGGTGTTGCAATCTACTGCAAAGATTGCCTGCAGAGTTCTGTTTTACTATCCAGGTCTGTTCCCAAACAATTTGAACTTCTACTTTTAAAAATCCACCTCTCTAAAAACAAGTCTCTCACCGTTGCCGCCTGCTATAGACCACCCTCTGCCCCCAGCTGTGCTCTGGACACCATATGTGAACTGATTGCCCCCCATCTATCTTCAGAGCTCGTGCTGCTAGGCGACCTAAATTGGAACATGCTTAAAACCTGTTGATGATAGGGGGCGCTATTTACACTTTGGGGGAAAATCGTTCACAATTTAAACGGCCTCATACTCAATTCTTGCTCGTACAATATGCATATTATTATTACTATTGGATAGAAAACACTCTCTAGTTTCTAAAACCGTTTGAATTATTTCTCTGAGTGAAACAGAACTCATTCTGCAGCACTTTTCCTGTCAAGGAGTGAGATTTCAGAAATCGTGGTCCCTGTTCTGTGGTCAGTTTATAAGTCCCAATGTAAGCTATGAGGGTACATGCACTGCACACGCCTTCCTCTAGATGTCAGTAAGCGGGGAGATTTTGAATGGAGTGGATTGCGCAATCTGGGACCTTTTATAAGACCGTGGAACGGAAGGACCGTCCTTTTCAACGGTGCGCTTGGCGCAAGGAGTCATCACAATGGCGTCCTGCAAACGCTTTCGTTTTAGTAGGTCTATATCTCCGGTCATGTTTTTATTCGTTATAGGTGTTAAAGACATCATAAGGTAGTTAATTTAAACCGACTTAGCAGTTTATAGCAGTTTATTGCGATTTTCTGGGATTTCTTTCTCATGCGTTTTCAAGAGTTGGACACCTCTCCAGTTGGTGGCTAACATTAGCAGCTATTTCGACCGGACAAGAGGGCATCTTTCAACCCAAAGACGATTGTTCTGGAGAAAGGACACCTTGCCCAAGATTCTGATGGAAGCTCAACTAATAGTAAGCAGTCTTTATGCTGTTAATTCGTACTTATGTTGACAAATGTCAGATAATAATTCCGCCATGAATTATGGTGCGGTCTCGCTTTAGCGCACGCTGTATGCTTGAAGTAACGTTAATTTAAAAAATGTAACCCAGCGATTGCATTAAGAACTAATTTGTCTTTCAATTGCTGTCCAACCTGTATTTTTTAGTCAAGTTTTGGAATAGTTACTGATTAGAATAGGTGCCTTTTCAAAGTTTTTCTCCTGCCATTTTCTGGGCAGCTTTGATACTTTTCTCATTGTATAACCACGATTTGTGGCGCTAAATATGCACATTTTCGAACAAACTCTATATGCATTGTGTAATATGATGTTATAGGACTGTCATCTGAAGAATTCTGAGAAGGTTAGTGAAAAAATTAATATCTTTTGGTGGTTTATACGTAATGGCTATGTTTGGCTTGAATCAATGCTATTGTGAGCTATTGTGATGTTTGCTATTGTGCTAAGCTAATATAACGCTATATTGTGTTTTCGCTGTAAAACACTTAGAACATCTGAAATATTGTCTGGATTCACAAGATCTGTGTCTTTCAATTGCTGTACGCTGTGTATTTTTAAGAAATGTTTTATGATGAGTAATTAGGTAATACACGTTGGTCTCTATAATTGCTCTGGCTGCTTCGGTGCTATTTTTGACGGTAGCTCTGATGGTAGCTGCAATGTAAAACTGATTTATACCTCAAATATGCACATTTTTTGAACAAAACATAGATTTATTGTGTAACATGTTATAAGACTGTCATCTGATGAAGTTGTTTCTTGGTTAGTTTGGTTGGTTCTTGGTTAGTTAGGTTGGCTTTGTGCATGCTACCTGTGCTGTGAAAAATGTCTGTCCTTCTTTGTATTTGGTGGTGAGCTAACATAAATATACGTGCTGTTTTCGCTGTAAAACATTTTAAAAATCGGACATGTTGACTGGATTCACAAGATGTGTATCTTTCATTTGCCGTATTGGACTTGTTAATGTGTGAAAGTTAAATATTTCTAAAAAATATTTTTTGAATTTCGTGCTCTGCCTTTTCAGTGGAATGTGGGAGGAGTTCCGCTAGCGGAACGCAGGGGCTAGACAGGTTAACACCCCAGCCATCCTACAATCTAAGCTTGATGCCCTCAATCTCACACAAATTATCAAGGAACCTACCAGGTACCACCCCAATTCCGTAAACACGGGCACCCTCATAGATATCATCCTAACCAACTTGCCCTCCAAATACACCTCTGCTGTTTTCAACCAAGATCTCAGCGATCACTGCCTCATTGCCTGCATCCGTAATGGGTCAGCGGTCAAACGACCTCCACTCATCACTGTCAAATGCTCCCTGAAACACTTCAGCGAGCAGGCCTGTCTAATCGACCTGGCCGAGGTATCCTGGAAGGATATTGATCTCATCCCGTCAGTAGAGGATGCCTGGATATTTTTTTTAAATGCCTTCCTCACCATCTTGAATAAGCATGCCCCATTCAAGAAATTTAGAACCAGGAACAGATATAGCCCTTGGTTCTCTCCTGACCTGGCTGCCCTTAACCAACAGAAAAACATCCTATGGCGTTCTGCATTAGCATCGAACAGCCCCCGTGATTTGCAACTTTTCAGGGAAGCTAGAAACCAATATACACAGGCAGTTAGAAAAGCCAAGGCTAGCTTTTTCAAGCAGAAATTTGCTTCCTGCAACACAAACTCAAAAAAGTTCTGGGACACTGTAAAGTCCATGGAGAATAAGAACACCTCCTCCCAGCTTCCAACTGCACTGAAGATAGGAAACACTGTCACCACCGACAAATCCACTATAATTGAGAATTTCAATAAGCATTTTTCTACGGCTGGCCATGCTTTCCACCTGGCTACCCCTACCCCGGTCAACAGCACTGCCCTCCCCTCTGCTACTCGCCCACGCCTTCCCCATTTCTCTTTCTCCCAAATACAGTCAGCTGATGTTCTGAAAGAGCTGCAAAATCTGGACCCTTACAAATCAGCCGGGCTAGATAATCTGGACCCTTTCTTTCTAAAACTATCTGTTGAAATTGTTGCCACCCCTATTACTAGCCTTTTCAACCTCTCTTTCGTGTCGTCTGAGATTCCCAAAGATTGGAAAGCAGCTGCGGTTATCCCCCTCTTCAAAGGGGGGGACACTCTTGACCCAAACAGCTACAGACCTATATCTATCCTACCCTGCCTTTCTAAGGTCTTCGAAAGCCAAGTCAACAAACAGATAACCGACCATTTCGAATCCCACCATACCTTCTCCGCTATGCAATCTGGTTTCAGAGCTGGTCATGGGTGCACCTCAGCCACGCTCAAGGTCATAAACGATATCTTAACCGCCATCGACAGGAAACAATACTGTGCAGCCATATTCATTGACCTGGCCAAGGCTTTTGACTCTGTCAATCACCACATCCTCATCGGCAGACTCGACAGCCTTGGTTTCTCTAATGATTGCCTCGTCTGGTTCACCAACTACTTCTCTGATCGAGTTCAGTGTGTCAAATCGGAGGGTCTGTTGTCCGGACCTCTGGCAGTCTCTATGGGGGTGCCACAGGGTTCAATTCTTGGACCGACTCTCTTCTCTGTATACATCAATGATGTCGCTCTTGCTGCTGGTGAGTCTCTGATCCACCTCTACGCAGACGACACTATTCTGTATACTTCTGGGCCTTCTTTTGACACTGTGTTAACAACCCTCCAGGCGAGCTTCAATGCCATACAACTCTCCTTCCGTGGCCTCCAATTGCTCTTAAATACAAGTAAAACTAAATGCATGCTCTTCAACCGATCGCTGCCTGCTCCTGCCCGCCTGTCCAACATCACTACTCTGGACGGCTCTGACTTAGAATATGTGGACAACTACAAATACCTAGGTGTCTGGTTAGACTGTAAACTCTCCTTCCAGACTCACATCAAACATCTCCAATCCAAAGTTAAATCTAGAATTGGCTTCCTATTCCGCAACAAAGCATCCTTCACTCATGCTGCCAAACATACCCTCGTAAAACTGACCATCCTAGCAATCCTCGACTTCGGTGATGTCATTTACAAAATAGCCTCCAAAACCCTACTCAATAAATTGGATGCAGTCTATCACAGTGCCATCCGTTTTGTCACCAAAGCCCCATATACTACCCACCACTGCGACCTGTACACTCTCGTTGGCTGGCCCTCGCTTCATACTCGTCGCCAAACCCACTGGCTCCAGGTCATCTACAAAACCCTGCTAGGTAAAGTCCCCCCTTATCTCAGCTCGCTGGTCACCATAGCAGCACCTACCTGTAGCACGCGCTCCAGCAGGTATATCTCTCTGGTCACCCCCAAAACCAATTCTTCCTTTGGCCGCCTCTCCTTCCAGTTCTCTGCTGCCAATGACTGGAACGAACTACAAAAATCTCTGAAACTGGAAACACTTATCTCCCTCACTAGCTTTAAGCACCAGCTGTCAGAGCAGCTCATAGATTACTGCACCTGTACATAGCCCATCTATAATTTAGCCCAAACAACTACCTCTTTACCTACTGTATTTATTTATTTATTTTGCTCCTTTGCACCCCATTATTTCTATCTCTACTTTGCACTTTCTTCCACTGCAAACCAACCATTCCAGTGTTTTTTTTACTTGCTATATTGTAATTACTTCGCCACCATGGCCTTTTTTATATTTTTATTTATTTATATATATATTTTGTTTGCCTTCACCTCCCTTATCTCACCTTACTTGCTCACATTGTATATAGACTTATTTTTCACTGTATTATTGACTGTATGTTTGTTTTACTCCATGTGTAACTATGTGTTGTTGTATGTGTCGAACTGCTTTGCTTTATCTTGGCCAGGTCGCAATTGTAAATGAGAACGTGTTCTCAATTTGCCTACCTGGTTAAATAAAGGTGAAATAAATAAATAAATATATATTTTTATACCTAAAGGGGTCCTACATTTTTTAAAATCAATTAGCTAAATGACCCATAGTATGACCATCTTAAAAAAATGGAATGTCAGTTTAGAACCCCCCACTCAACGCCTTAGATTCTGAAGAATTAACAGTGTTATTCCCATATGTAGTTCCTGTGTCAAACAATGTCCTGGCATTAGAAAACAAAGCAGCATTTCTCTTGGGTTTCTCCATTTGTGAATGAGATCTGGGTGGTGGGCTTGGTTTTCTGATTTGCCTACAGGAAGCTTTTCTGTCATCTCCTGGGATGCTCGGAATTCATTACATTATACCCTGTTCTCCTTCCCAGTCTTTGCTGTTTTTTCGGCCATATTTTGCGTGCTACAGGTGGGTGCTGCTATGGTGACCAGCGAGCTGAGATAAGGGGGGACTTTACCTAGCAGGGTCTTGTAGATGACCTGGAGCCAGTGGGTTTGGCGACGAATATGAAGCGAGGGCCAGCCAACGAGAGTAAACAGGTTGCAGTGGTGGGTAGTATATGGGGCTTTGGTGACAAAACGGATGGCACTGTGATAGACTGCATCCAATTTATTGAGTAGGGTATTGGAGGCTATTTTGTAAATGACATCGCCGAAGTCGAGGATTGGTAGGATGGTCAGTTTTACGAGGGTATGTTTGGAGCATGAGTGAAGGATGCTTTGTTGCGAAATAGGAAGCCAAATCTAGATTTAACTTTGGATTGGAGATGTTTGATGTGAGTCTGGAAGGAGAGTTTACAGTCTAACCAGACACCTAGGTATTTGTAGTTGTCCACATATTCTAAGTCAGAACCGTCCAGAGTAGTGATGCTGGATGGGCGGGCAGGTGCAGGCAGCAATCGGTTGAAGAGCATGCATTTAGTTTTACTTGTATTTAAGAGCAGTTGGAGGCCACGGAAGGAGAGTTGTATGGCATTGAAGCTCGTCTGGAGGGTTGTTAACACAGTGTCCAAAGAAGGGCCAGAAGTATACAGAATGGTGTCGTCTGCATAGAGGTGGATCAGAGACTCACCAGCAGCAAGAGCGACATCCTTGATGTATACAGAGAAGAGAGTCGGCCCAAAAATAGTAATCCTGTGGCACCCCCATAGAGACTGCCAGAGGCCCGGAAAACAGGCCCTCCGATTTGTAGGGGTCCAGGTTTTGCAGCTATTTCAGAACATCAGCTGACTGGATTTGGGAGAAGGAGACATGGGGAAGGCTTGTGCGAGTTGCTGTGGGGGGTGTAGTGCTGTTGACCGGGGTAGGGGTAGCCAGGTGGAAAGCATGGCCAGCCGTAGAAAAATGCTTCTTGAAATTCTAAATTATAGTGGATTTATTGGTATTTCCTATCCTCAGTGCAGTGGGCAGCTGGGAGGAGGTGTTCTTATTCTCCATGGACTTTACAGTGTCCCAGAACTTTTTGAGTTTGTGTTGCAGGAGGCAAATTTCTGCTTGAAAATGCTAGCCCTGGCTTTTCTAACTGCCTGTGTATATCGGTTTCTAACTTGCCTGAAAAGTTGCATATCACGGGGGCTGTTCGATGCTAATGCAGAACTCCATAGGATGTTTTTGTGTTGGTTAAGGGCAGTCAGGTCTGGAGAGAACCAAGGGCTATATCTGCTCCTGGTTCTAAATTTCTTGAATGGGGCATGCATATTTAAGATGGTGAGGAAGGCATTTAAAAAATAACCAGGCATCCTCTACTGACGGGATGAGGTCAATATCCTTCCAGGATACCCGGGCCAGGTCGATTAGAAAGCCCTGCTCGCTGAGGTGTTTCAGGGAGCGTTTGACAGTGATGAGTGGAGTTCGTTTGACCGCTGACCCATTACGGATGCAGGCAATGAGGCAGTGATTGCTGAGATCTTGGTTGAAAACAGCATAGGTGTATTTAGAGGGCAAGTTGGTTAGGATGATATCTGTGAGGGTGCCCGTGTTTATGGCTTTGGGGTGGTACCTGGTAGGTTCATTGATAATTTGTGTGAGATTGAGGGCATCAAGCTTAGATTGTAGGATGGCTGGGGTGTTAAGCATGTCCCAGTTTAGGTCACCTAGCAGCACGAGGTCTGAAGATAGATGGGGGGCAATCAGTTCACATATGGTGTCAAGAGCACAGCTGGGGGCAGAGGGTGGTCTACAGCAGGTGGCAACGGTGAGAGACTTGTTTTTAGAGAGGTGGATTTTTAAAAGTAGAAGTTCAAATAGTTTGGGTACAGACCTGGATAGTAGGACAGAACTCTGCAGGCTATCTCTGCAAAAGATTGCAACACCGCCCCCTTTGGCCATTCTATCTTGTCTGAAAATGTTGTAGATAGTGATGGAGATATCAGAGTTTTTGGTGGTCTTTATAACAAATGTATTGATAAAATATTGAACTTGGCCTTTACTACTATAGCCCATAGAAACGCATTGAATAACACATTCATAAATAACAAAAGGGACCGTCCCAAAAAATTGTCATAAGAAGCAGAAATTGGCACGTCGACGGTATCGGCTTCAGACGTGTCTCCTGATTCTTGTGAGGGTCGTAGAGCAAAACGGAGAACACCAACTTGTTCGCGAGAGTCTCCTCTTTCCAAGAAGTTGTAGATTGTAGGTCAAACCGATCAGACGCTACAGACGTTTACCTGAGAAGACAGATTTTCGGGATGTCTCATGGTCTGACAAACACCGCTCTAGCTCTGCCACCTTTCACCGCAGATGCGGAAGTGTGACACTGGAGGATGTGATGGACACGCATCCAATGCCACTCCAGCATTGCAACTCTAGATCACCTCAAATCAAATCAAATTGTATTTGTCACATACACATGGTTAGCAGATGTTAATGCGAGTGTAGTGAAATGCTTGTGCTTCTAGTTCCGACAATGCAGTAATAACCAACGAATAATCTAACCTAACAATTCCACAACAACTAACTTATACACTCAGTGTAAAGGAATGAAAGAATCTGTACATAAAAATATATGAATGAGTGATGGTATAGAGCGGCATAGGCAAGATGCAGTAGATAGTATCGAGTACAGTATATACATATGAGATGAGTAATGTAGGGTATGTAAACATATAAAAGTGGCATTGTTTAAAGTGGCTAGTGATATATGTATTACATCAAGATGGCAAGATGCAGTAGATGGTATAGAGTACAGTATATACATATGAGAAGAGTAATGTAGGGTATGTAAATATTATATGAAGTGGCATTGTTTAAAGTGGCTAGTGATACATTTTTTACATACATTTTTACATTATTAAAGTGGCTGGAGTTGAGTCAGTATGTTGGCAGCAGCCACTCAATGTTAGTGGTGGCTGTTAACAGTCTGATGGCCTTGAGATAGAAGCTGTTTTTCAGTCTCTCGGTCCCTGCTTTGATGCACCTGTACTGACCTCGCCTTCTGGATGATAGCGGGATGAACAGGCAGTGGCTCGGGGGGTTGTTGTCCTTGATGATCTTTATGGCCTTTCTGGGACATCAGGTGGTGTAGGTGTCCTGGAGGGCAGGTAGTTTGCCCCCGGTGATGCGTTGTGCAGAACTCACTACCCTCTGGAGAGCCTTACGGTTGTGGGCGGAGCAGTTGCCGTACCAGGCGGTGATACAGCCTGACAGGATGCTCTCGATTTTGCATCTGTAAAAGTTTGTGAGTGCTTTTGGTGACAAGCCGAAATTCTTCAGCCTCCTGAGGTTGAAGAGGCGCTGCTGCGCCTTCTTCACCACGCTGTCTGTGTGGGTGGACCAATTCAGTTTGTCCTTGATGTGTACGCCGAGGAACTTAAAACTTTCCACCTTCTCCACTACTGTCCCGTCGATGTGGATAGGGGGGTGCTCCCTCTGCTGTTTCCTGAAGTCCACGATCATCTCCTTTGTTTTGTTGACGTTACGTGTGAGGTTATTTTCCTGACACCACACTCAGAGGGCCCTCACCTCCTCCCTGTAGGCCGTCTCGTCGTTGTTGGTAATCAAGCCTACCACTGTAGTGTCGTCTACAAACTTGATGATCGTCTGCAAACGTCTGCAAACGTTTTTTATATTTTCTGGGTCAAGGTTTGGGTTTTTCAAGAGAGGCTTTATTACTGCCCCTTTTAGTGAGTTTGGTACATATCCGGTGGATAGAGAGCCGTTTATTATGTTCAACATAGGAGGGCCAAGCACAGGAATCAGCTCTTTCAATAGTTTAGTTGGAATAGGGTCCAGTATGCAGCTTGAAGGTTTAGAGGCCATGATTATTTTCATCATTGTGTCAAGAGATATAGTACTAAAATACTTGAGTGTCTCTCTTGATCCTAGGTCCTGACAGAGTTGTGCAGACTCAGGACAACTGAGCTTTGGAGGAATACGCAGATTTATTAAAGAGGAGTCCGTAATTTGCTTTCTAATGATCATGATCTTTTCTTCAAAGAAGTTCATGAATTTATTACTGCTGAAGTGAAAGCCATCCTCTCTTGGGGAATGCTGCTTTTTAGTTAGCTTTGCGACAGTCCACAATTAAGTTGGAAAAATAGGATGATCGAGCAGCAGTGAGGGCTCTTCGATACTGCACGGTACTGTCTTTCCAAGCTAGTCGGAAGACTTCCAGTTTGGTGTGGCGCCATTTCCGTTCCAATTTTCTGGAAGCTTGCTTCAGAGCTCGGGTATTTTCTGTATACCAGGGAGCTAGTTTCTTATGACAAATGTTTTTAGTTTTTAGGGGTGCAGCTGCATCTAGGGTATTGCGCAAGGTTAAATTGAGTTCCTCAGTTAGGTTGTTAACTGATTTTTGTCTTCTGACGTCCTTGGGTAGGCAGAGGGAGTCTGGAAGGGCATCAAGGAATCTTTGGGTTGTCTGAGAATTTATAGCACGACTTTTGATGCTCATTGGTTGGGGTCTTAGCAGATTATTTGTTGCGATTGCAAACGTAATAAAATGCTGGTCCGATAGTCCAGGTTTATGAGGAAAAGCATTAAGATCCACAACATTTATTCCATGGGACAAAACTAGGTCCAGAGTATGACTGTGACAGTGAGTAGCACCAACAAAACCCACTGAGTCTATGATGGCTCCGAAAGCCTTTTGGAGTGGGTCTGTGGACTTTTCCATGTGAATATTAAAATCACCAAAAATGTAATTATTATCTGCTATGACTACAAGGTCCGACAGGAATTCAGGGAACTCAGTGAGGAACGCTGTATATGGCCCAGGAGGCCTGTAAACAGTAGCTATAAAAAGTGAATGAGTAGGCTGCTAAGATTTCATGACCTAAAGCTCAAAAGACAAATACGTCTTTTTTCTTTTCCGTATGTAAATGTACACAAAATAAAGAAACTGAAATATCACATTTACTTAAGTATTCAGACCCTTTACTCAGTATTGTGTTGAATCACTTTTGGCAGCGATTACAGCCTTGAGTCTTCTTGGGTGTGAAGAGGGAGTGATGGGGAGTGGAGAGGGGACCACAGTGGGTAAGCAGACAGTGGAATGTTTCTGCTTTCATTTTGAATACGAAGAGGGACACACCCACTCATATGCACACACACACACACACACACACACACACACACACACACACACACACACACACACACACACACACACACACACACACACACACACACTGACTGGGTGACGAAGGAATCATATGTAGGAGGTCTGTAAGTGCTGTCAGACTGTCAGACTCAATACTAACTCTTCCAGCATGAGTAGACACTACGTAATCTTTATTGGTATTGTTCATATAGACGTGTTTCATTCTGACACATTATAAGAACACATACTAATATTAACAAAGTAATATGGTGAAGGTATAGCAGGAAATTAATGTTTCCAAACAGAATTGACATTCCCCTGTTGAAATGAATATCAACGAGCCCTAAATCCCGATATGACTATGTTTAAGTTAATATTTGTCCATCATATGTTTTTTGGTGGATTCTAATTGGACATCATGTGTTTCTTGGTGGTTTCTAATTGGACATCATGTGTTTCTTGGTGGTTTCTAATTGGACATAATGTGTTTCTTGGTGGATTCTAATTGGACATCATGTGTTTCTTGTTGGTTTCTAATTGGACATCATGTGTTTCTTGGTGGTTTCTAATTGGACATCATGTGTTTCTTGGTGGTTTCTAATTGGACATCATGTGTTTCTTGGTGGTTTCTAATTGGACATCATGTGTTTCTTGGTGGTTTCTAATTGGACATCATGTGTTTCTTGGTGGTTTCTAATTGGACATCATGTGTTTCTTGGTGGTTTCTAATTGGACATCATGTGTTTCTTGGTGGTTTCTAATTGGACATCATGTGTTTCTTGGTGGTTTCTAATTGGACATCATGTGTTTCTTGGTGGTTTCTAATTGGACATCATGCATTTCTTGGTGGTTCCTAATTGGACATCATGTGTTTCTTGGTGGTTCCTAATTGGACATCATGTGTTTCTTGGTGGTTTCTAATTGGACATCATGTGTTTCTTGGTGGTTTCTAATTGGACATCATGTGTTTCTTGGTGGTTTCTAATTGGATATCATGTGTTTCTTGGTGGTTTCTAATTGGACATCATGTGTTTCTTGGTGGTTTCTAATTGGACATCGTGTTTCTTGGTGGTTTCTAATTGGACATCGTGTTTCTTGGTGATTTCTAATTGGACATCGTGTGTTTCTTGGTGGTTTCTAATTGGACATCATGTGTTTCTTGGTGGTTCCTAATTGGACATCATGTGTTTCTTGGTGGTTTCTATTTGGACATCATGTGTTTCTTGGTGGTTTCTAATTGGACATCGTGTTTCTTGGTGATTTCTAATTGGACATCGTGTGTTTCTTGGTGGTTTCTAATTGGACATCATGTGTTTCTTGGTGGTTTCTAATTGGACATCATGCATTTCTTGGTGGTTTCTATTTGGACATCATGTGTTTCTTGGTGTTTCTCTCTGGTCTCAGAAGGATGATGTAACATTTTGGAGCAAACAGACAGAACAGCAGCCCAAAGCTGGAGGCCAGGATGGCAAAGATCTCTACAGCTACTGTGTACTTCCCAGGAGAGCTGACGTAGGCAGGGATGAAGGAGATCCACACGGCACAGAAGATCAGCATGCTGAAGGTGATGTACTTGGCCTCGTTGAAGTTGTCTGGGAGTTTCCTGGCCAGGAAGGCTAAGAGGAGACAGAGGGAGGCCAGCAGGCCGATGTAGCCCAACACCAGAGAGAAGCCAACCACAGAGCCCACCTCACACTCCAGGACGACCCTCGGCCCCCGAGCCTCTCTGCCCCTCCTCTCAGCAGGTCGGGGTGGAGCTAGGGCCAGCCACAGCACACAGATCAACACCTGTGTAAGGGAACGGAGGTGGATGGAAAACTAGTTATATTGAGTTATCTTAATGAGTTTTCTTGAAAACAAGTAATATGAAGGAAACAATTACATTCCAATAGAATAGAGTAAAAACTAGATGTTCACCTGGATGAGTGTGCAGAGTGAGATACCCATCCTCTGCTGGGTGGGGCTGAAGTATCTCATCAGGTTCTCTCCAGGCAGAGTGGCCCTGAAGGCCACCAGCACCACCACAGTCCTGCTGAGTAGACAGGAGATGCAGAACACAAAGCTTATACCAAACAGGGTGTGTCTCAGCATGCACGTCCATGGCTTCGGCTGGCCAATGAAAACCAGCGCGCACAGGAAGCAGAGCTTGAGCGACAGCAGGAGCAGGAAGCTGAGCTCAGAGTTGTTGGCTTTCACCTGTAAAGAGACAGAAAATTATAATTTAGACAGAGTGATGTCAGAAATCACATCCTTATATGACACAATCTCATCTCTGTCCAGTACCTCTATATATGATCATATGATTCAACTCACCAGGGCCGTGTGACGGTGGTAGAGGAAGGTGGCCAGGGCACCGGCTGTGAGTGTTGCCCCGGAAACTGAGATGACAGACAGGATGACACCCATGGTGTCGCTGTAGGAGAGGAAGTCCACCAGCTGGGGGATGCAGGCTGTACGATCAGGGTTGGACCAGAACCGCTCTGGACACCTAATACACTCAACTGACCCTGATTGAGAAGGAAGAAGAATGAGGAGTACAAATCCGGACCAGTCGGGTATGAGGAAAAATATGAATTGGAATCAGAACCCTAGATAGACTACCTGTTGTGTTGCTGATCTCTCCCTCAGCGCAGGACAGACAGTCGAAGCAGCAAACAGGCTTCCCCTTCTGTACCGCATGCCTGGTACCAGGGGGACAGTCAGCACTGCATACAGACACAGGGACCTACCAGAAAGCGGAGAGGACGATGTCATCATTATCATCATCATTGTCATCATTGCTATTATCATCATTATTTCACAGGCAGGCAGGCTTGCTGGGCCCCTTTAGGGACTATGTCAGGAAAATGACCACAATAATATCTCAAATTCAGTATCATGTTCCTCCTGAGTGGCTCAGCGTTCTAAGGCACTGCATATCAATGCAAGAGGTGTCACTACAGCCCCTGGTTCAAATCCAGGCTGTATTGCATTCGGCCCATAGGGCGCACAATTGGTCCAGCGTCTTCCGGGTTTGGCTGGGGTAGGTCGTCATGGTAAAAAACAATTGTTCTTATCTGACTTGCCTAGTTAAAAAAAGACAGCGTTCAGAGTCATGTTGACTTTCTGTCTGAGATAACATTCCCCTGTTATTTATTCGGTCTTCTTTATGTCTTTCTCTTTTCTGTATGTCAGCTTCAGGGTGATAAACTCAATAATTCTCTCTCTATCAGTCACACACGCACACACACACACACACACACACACACACACACACACACACACACACACACACACACACACACACACACACACACACACACACACACACACACACACACACACACACTAAACTGAACTGTTCTCACCTCATCTCCGCTGCCCCCACCCCACACCACTTTATCCATGTCGATGTGGAACTGGTCGTCCGATCCCTCAGAGGACAAAAACTGTCCGACCTGGACAAACTCTGCCGTCCCCTCGGGGGTCACATGCCAGTTGATGATGTCATAAGAGGCAGGCGGATCACCATTCATGTCGAAGTGGAAAGATTCCCCCACAGGAGTACTGAAGTTCACTCCCCTCAGATAATGAACAATCTCAAAGAGAAAAGGGCATTGGAACAGGATTAAGAGTTAGAACCAGTTGTGGCTTTTGTTCTTTAGAACTCAAACCTTACAAAGTGTCTTCACTGTATCCTGACTGGAAACATTAGTGTTGTTAACTTGAAAACAGATCAACATGTTATTCTCACCTGGCTGGGCTGAAGCTTCCTGATATCAGGGCACTGTCCACCATTAAAGACTCCGTCCCCTGGTCGACAGGCCACCATATCCTGTATGGCGTAGGCGATGGCGTACACAGCCTTGTACACATTATAGCTGGCTCTCAGCTGAGACACGTCAGCATACTGGCTCTCCCCCTCACCTAGGATTGACACTTCATTTTACTGAGATAACATTGGGAATCAGGACAAAAAACAGAGATTTAGGTGTAAAGTCTCCCTCACGTATGACCTCTGACCCAGTACACTGTCGCCTGGACGACAGCGTCATGCTGAGGTCAACCCCCAGAGAACACCCAAACATCTCTTCCCACAAATCCCTCAGGAAGGGGTCGGACTTCTGGTAGTCCCCGTCTGGATGGAGGCGTGTTAGGAAAGGCCCCAGGCCGGGAATGTCAGCTTTCTTCAGGGCAAAACCGATTGTCCCGGCAAGAGAGGGCAGGTTCATCGGGGCGGCAATAGTAGAGTAGGTGACCCAGGATTCTGAGGCAATCCACTGCTTATCTGTAATGTTCTGGCGGACAACCTCTTCCATCAGGGCCTGGAGAATGAAATCGTTAAAAAGATCAAGATAGTCAAGCTGAAATGCATGATTATCAATTAGGACATTATTGTGTCTATAAAGGGCATCAAGACATGGTAAGACACAAGGACACTGCTACAGCTGTGTTACAAATCATTAACAATACTCTGACCGGTAACTGCTCACCCCTGAATGTCCCGTGAATCCTACAAATGCCACCACCACTCTGGCAGTAGATCCTCTGATGGTGTCCACAATGTGCCTGATCTTTCTCTTAGACGGTAACTTGGGGATGACCATCAGTGAGAGAAAGGGAAGAGAGTCAGAAAAAATCAGAGAGAGCGTTTCTATTAGATTAGAAGAGAGAGTCAGAGTGAAAGAGAGAGAGAAAGAGAGAGCAAAAGAGAGAGTTTACTGTCAGATCATCAGAGTGAGGTCGTACCTTGGGGAGGACCTCAGAGTAAGCGACACACACCCCAGATCCCTGGAGCTCTTGGAGAAGCAGCTGAACCCCAAACTTGCCATAGTCATCATCCTCTGAAACTAGTCCCACCCACACCCATCTCAGCAGACGCAGCAGCTTGGCCATGCCCCGAGCCTGGAAGGCATCGCTGGGTACAGTCCGGAAGAACGAGGGGTACCTCAAGTTGTCACTCAAACACGCACAGGTGGCAAAGTAACTCACCTGGGAGAGAACAGAGTGAGAGAGACAGAGAGTGAGAGAGACAGTGAGACAGAGAGAGACAGGGAGTGAGTTCGACAGTGAGAGACAGAGAGACCGAGAGCGAGAGTCAAGGATAATTATAATTTGTAAGAGGCAGAGAGCAGAGGGAGAAGGAAAGTAAACGTTAAAGAGAGAGACATCTAGAAAGAGATTGAAATGTAATGTGAAAAGAGGCATCATCTCATCCCAACCTGTAATCCAACCCCTGCCTCACCATGGGTAAATCAAATGGCCCGAGGGTCTGTGCCACCACCATGGAGGCTGAGGAGTGGGCATCCCCGATGATGACGGGAACCTCGGGGGTTGTGCCACACTCTGTGCCCACCACGGAGGCCTCTTTGCCGGTCACCATGGCTAGGGCTGCCCCCAGGGTGATGCCCTCTGACCGACATGTGTCAGCAGCCAGGAACCCCAGGGTGAGGTTAGGCAGGAGGGCTGGGTCACGGTTAATCTCCTCCACAGCAAAGATCATAGTCTGGAGCCAACGGTAAGCACGCTGTTTGAAACTGACAGACGGAAGAAAGGAAGAAACGGAGAGATAGGAGGTAACTTAATACACATTACATTCACGTGAAAACACAATGACAAAAAGCTGTTATCACACAACATGCTGCATACATTGTACAGGTAGAATATTCCTTAATGCTCCTGAACTCCTGCTCTGGCAGAGGGGCTTCCACATGGATGGGGAACAGGCCCCCAATGACCACATCTCCTGCCCGATAAACACTGCCGGAGACCTGCTTAGCTATCAGCCGACAAGCCCCCTTTCCACCTCCATACAGACCCCGGACACACCCAGGGACATGGAGGCAGTAGAGCAGCCACAGCCAGCCCCAGAGGCTCATCACCTGGAGAGAGACAAGGCCGAGGACTGGGAGAGTTCCGTCACCTGTTGCAGAGAGACCAAACCAAGACCTTGCAGACAGAACACTCTGTAGACAGAAAGACATGATCAAAAAGTGCTTTCAATGAAGAGACACACCATACAACACAGACACCTGTAACCAGACATGTGAAACAACAGTTATAGATACACAAAACCTTGTTCTACCTCCTCCCTACCTGGCAACAGCAAACTTTATCCTGGTGAGGCAGACAGACAGACAGACAGAGAGAGAGAGGATGTCTGTCAGTCTGGCATCTCCTGCAGAGAGTGTCAGAGTGAAAGAGGGAGAGGAAGAGGAGAGAAGGGGAGCTGCTGATATAGGGAGAAATGAGCCCCCGGCTAAAAAACAAGCACACAGCCACCAGGGGGTGCTTGTAGGGAGGGAGCGGCAGGAGGGGGTTAATTGGGGACTTGTTATTGGAGGATAACTTGGGGAGCAGATAATTGAAGGTAATTGGAGGAAGCCTGTGAGGGTGATGTTATTGAAGGTAATGTGTAATACAGGAGATACAGTATCTGTTCTTCAACAACATCTGATGGATCCATTCAGACAGATATTACATCATACTGTACTATAAATTATTTTAATAAGTAAAAAGTGAAATTGTGACTAAATGGATTAGAGAGATGCATGGAGAGAAAGAGAGAAATAGAGAGAGAGAGAGAGAGAGAGAGAGAGAGAGAGAGAGAGAGAGAGAGAGAGAGAGAGAGAGAGAGAGAGAGAGTGAGAGAGAGAGAGACCACTTCTATGAAAATTGGAACACACTAAACGAACATTAACACAAAGACTTATCTATTCAAAATAGAGGTGTAGATAATCCAGCTCAGGTACATCCTGTTTCCATTGATCATCTTTGAGATGTTTCTACATTTTGATTGCAGTCCACTTGTGGTAAAATCAATTGACTTGATGTGAATTGGAAAAGCACACACCTATCTATTTAAGGTCCCACAGTTGACAATGTATGTCAGAGCAAAAACAAAACCATGAGGTCAAAGGAATTGTCTGTAGAGCTCCGATACAGGATTGTGTCAAGGCACAGATCTGGGTAAGGGTACCAAAACATTTCTGCAGCATTGAAGTTCCCCAGGAACACAGTGGCCTCCATCATCCATAAATGGAAGAAGTTTGGAACCGTCAAGACTCTTGCAAGAGCTGGCCGCCAAGCCAAACTGAGATATCGGGGGAGAAGGGCCTTGGTCAGGGAGGTGATCAAGAACCTAATGGTCACTCTGACAGAGCTCTGGAGTTCCTCTGTGGAGATGGGAGAACCTTCAAAAAGGACAACCATCTCTGCAGCAATCCACCAATCAGGCCTTTATGCTAGAGTGGCCAGATGGATGCCACTCCACAGTAAAAGGCTACACAACCGCACCGCATGGAGTTTGCCAAAAGGCATCTAAAGGACTCGCAGACCATGAGAAGCAAGACTATCTGGTTTGATGAAATCAAGATTGAACTCTTTGGCCTGAATGCCAAGCGTCACGTCTGGAGGAAACCTGGCACCATCCCTAAGGTGAAGAATGGTGTTGGCAGCATCGTGCTGTGGAGTTGTTTTTCAGCGGCAGGGACTGGGAGACTAGTCAGGATCGAGTGAAAGATGAACGGAGCTAAGTACAGAGAGATCCTTAATGAAAACCTGCTCCAGAGCGCTCAGCACCACAGACTGGGGCGAAGGTTCACATTCCAACAGGACAACGACCCTAAGAACACAGCCAAGACAACACAGGAGTGGCTTGGGGCCAAGTTTCTGAATGTCCTTGAGTGGCCCAGCCAGAGCCCGGACTTGAACCCGATCGAACATCTCTGTAGAGACCTGAAAAAAGCTGTGCAGTGACCCTCCCCATCAAGCCTGACAGAGGATCTGCAGAGAAGAATGGGAGAAACTCCCCAAATACAGGTGTGACAGGCTTGTAGCGTTATACCCAAGAAGAGTCCAGGCTGTAATCGCTGCCAAAGGTGCTTCAACAAAGTACTGAGTTAAGGGTCTGATTACTTATGTAAATGTGATATTTCCAGGGTATTTGTGATAAGTGATTTTTATTTTTTTAACTTCCTAGCGCTAAGGGTCAGATTATTTTTTATTTTTTAAATAACTTGCCCAACGTAAACAGACATTTTCTCTGGCCCAGATCGTAGAATATGCATATAATTTACAGATTAGAATAGAAAACACTCCAAAGTTTCCAAAATTGTCAAAATATTGTCTGTGAGTATAACAATACTTATTCTGCAAGCGAAAACCTGAGAAAATGTAACCCGGAAGTGATAAAAAAATTTTTTACTGTGTTTCCTGGCCCGTCTAACCTCCATTTAACCTCTTTGGGCTCAAGGGGCAGTATTGAGTAGCCAGATAAAAGGTGCCCATTTCAAAAAGGCCTCGTACTCAATTCTTGCTCGTACAATATGCATATTATTATTACTATTGGATAGAAAACACTCTCTAGTTTCTAAAACCGTTTGAATTATTTCTCTGAGTGAAACAGAACTCATTCTGCAGCACTTTTCCTGTCAGGGAGTGAGATTTCAGAAATCCGGGTCCCTGTTCTGAGATCAGTTTATAAGTCCCCATGCAAGCTATGAGGGTACATGCACTGCATACGCCTTCCTCTAGATGTCAGTAAGCGGTGAGACTTTGAATGGAGTCGATTGCGCAATCTGGGACCTTATATTAGACCGTGGAACAGGAAGTACCGTTCTTTTCAACAGTGCGCTTGACGCATGAAGACATCAGAATGGCGTCCTGCAAACGCTTTCGTTTTAGTATTTCTATATCTCCGGTCATGTTTTTATTCGTTATAGGTGTTAAAGACATCATAAGGTAGTTAATTTAAACCGACTTATAGCAGTTTATAGCAGTTTATTGCGATTTTCTGGGATTTCTTTGCCATGCGCTTTCACGAGTTGGACACCACTCCAGTTGGCGGCTAACGTTTAGCGGCTAATTCGACCGGACAAGAGGACATCTTTCAACCCAAAGACAATTGTTTTGAAGAAAGGACACCTTGCCCAAGATTCTGATGGAAGCTCAGCTAATAGTAAGCAGTCTTTATGCTGATAATTCATTGTTCTGTTGAAAAATGTCAAATGCATGAAACGCCATTGCTTGCAGTGTAGCATTGTGTTATCGCAGCCTGTATTGCGCAGTAAGGTTAATTTTAAAAATGTAATTCGCCGATTGCATTAAGAACTAATTTGTCTTTCAATTGCTGTCCAACCTGTATTTTTTTAGTCAAGTTTATGAATAGTTTTCGATAAGAGTAGGTGGCTTTCCAAGATGGCGCCGGACAGATTGCTTGACGTTATGGACACTATTCTCATTGTATAAGCACAATTTGTGCCGCTAAATATGCACATTTTCGAACAAACTCTATATGCATTGTGTAATATGATGTTACAGGACTGTCATCTGAAGAATTCTGAGAAGGTTAGTGAAACAATTAATATATTTTGGTGGTTTCTACGTTATAGCTATTTTTGCCTTGAATCAATGCTGTTGTTATGTTTGCTATTGTGCTAAGCTAATATAACGCTATATTGTGTTTTCGCTGTAAAACACTTGATAAATCGGAAATATTGTCTGGAATCACAAGATGCCTGTCTTTCAATTGCTGTACACTATGTATTTTTCAGAAATGTTTTATGATGAGTATTTAGTTATTTGGCGTTGGTGTCTGTAATTTTTCTGTCTGCTTTCGGTGCAATTTCTGACTGTAGCTGCAATGTAAACTATGATTTATACCTGAAATATGCACATTTTTCTAACAAAACATATGCTATACATTAATCAGATTATTGAAATTTTTTCGGGAGTTTTGCCGTGTTCCGTTCTCTGACTTTGTTGACGTTGGAGAGATCCGTGCCACTTGGCTAGTGCGCATGCTAAATGAAGAGGGAAAGTTGCCGTTCTAAATCCAAACAACGATTGTTCTGGACAAAGGACACCTTGTCCAACATTCTGATGGAAGATCAGCAAAAGTAAGGAACATTTTATGATGCTATTTCATATATCTGTCGTAGATGTGAACTAGTCGTCGGCGCCCAACGTTTGGGTACTCTAGCTATACCGAAGCTGCATATCGTAATGAAGTTATTTTTAGAATTCTAACACTGCGATTTCATTAAGAACTAATGGATCTATCATTTCCTATACAACATGTATTTTTTAGTTATGTTTATGAATAGCTATTTGGTCAGAATATGTGTGTCATAAAAAGTGTCAGAAAAATATCCGGATGTTGTGGGAAAAAGTAGCTAAGTTAGCACAATGTGTAACCACTGATTTCAGCTCTAAATATGCACATTTTCAAACAAAACATAAGTGTATGTATAACCTGATGTTATAGGACTGTCATCTGATGAAGAATATCAAGGTTAGTCAAAAAATATATATATTTTACTGGTTTGTTACGATCGCTAACTTTTGCTACGCTAACTTTTCGCTAACTTTTGGCTTGTCTTTCTGGCTATTGTGGTAAGCTAATATAACGCTATATTGTGTTTTCGCTGTAAAACACTTAATAAATCGGAAATATTGGCTGGAATCACAAGATGCCTGTCTTTCATTTGCTGTACACTATGTATTTTTCAGAAATGTTTTATGATGAGTAATTAGGTATTTGACGTTGGTGTCTGTAATTATTATGGCTGCTTTCGGTGCAATTTCTGATTGTAGCTGCAATGTAAACTATGATTTATACCTGAAATATGCAAATTTTTCGAACAAAACATAGATTTATTGTATAACATGTTATAAGACTGTCATCTGATGAAGTTGTTTGTTGGTTAGTTTGGTTGGTTCTTGGTTAGTTAGGTTGGCTTTGTGCATGCTACCTGTGCTGTGAAAAATGTCTGTCCTTTTTTGTATTTGGTGGTGAGCTAACATAAATATACGTGCTGTTTTCGCTGTAAAACATTTTAAAAATCGGACATGTTGGCTGGATTCACAAGATGTGTACCTTTCATTTGCTGTATTGGACTTGTTAATGTGTGAAAGTTAAATATCTTTTGAATTTCGCGCCCTGCACTTGAAGTGGCTGTTGTCATAAGTGTACCGACGCCGGGCTGCAGCCATAAGAAGTTAACCCAGAAGTCAGCTGCACCAATGTGTCGGAGGAAACACCATTCAACTGGTGACCCAAGTCAGTCTGCAGGCGCCCTGCCCGCCACAAGCAGTCGCTAGAGTGCGAAGAGTCAAGTAAAGCCCCACCGGTCAAACCCTCCCCTAACCTGGATGATGCTGGGCCAATTGTGTGCCGCTCTATGGGACTCCTGGTCACGGCCTGTTATGACACAGCCTGGGATCGAACCAGGCTGTAATGACACTGCGCCACTTGGGAAGCCCCGTTATTCTTTTATCCTGAAAAACTCCACAGTCAGGGAGAGCGTGGTCTGATAGCCCAGGGAACACTCAAAGGGCGAGAGACCAGTGAAGGGTGTTGCGGGCGTATTCCACCCACACGAGTTTCTGGCTCCAGGTGGTGGGGTTGGCGGTGACGAGACAATGAAGAGCCATTTCCAGGTCCTGATTGGCTCAGTCTGACTGGCCGTTAGACTAGGGATGAAAGCCAGAGGACAGGCTGGCAGACGACCCAATGAGCGTGCAGAACGCCTTCCAGAACCGGGACGAGAACGGAGGACCGTGATCGGAGACTATGTTGACCGGAAGTCCATGGATCTGGAAGACGTGCTGCACCATGAGCTGAGGGTAACTTGGGAAGGGGAATGAAATGGTAGGCTTTGGAAAACCTATCCACGTCCATGTTAGGATGGCTGTGTTGCCATCTGATGGAGGGAGACCATTGAAGTCCAGGGATATATGAGACCAGGGGCAGTGAGGAACAGGGAGTGATTGAAGGAGGCCCAAGGGAGCTTGCCGCCGAGTATTATTCTGTGGACACAGTGCAGGCGGCGGCGAACTCGGGGACATCAGGTACCATGGTGTCCCCGAAAACGAGAGCCAAAAACGTTGTCGTCCAACGGGAGCCAGGATGGCAGGTGAGTTTAAAGGAATGTGCCCATTCCAGGAATGGAGAACGGGCAGAGTCCGGGACAACCACAGCAGGGCTATACAAGCGTGAGAGCACGTCAGATTTGACATTCTTGGACCCAGGGCGGTAAGAGATAGTGAAATTAAAACGAGTGAATAACAGGGCCCATCGAGCCTGCCTTAAGATGAGGCGCTTGGCGGTGCGGAGATATTGCAGGATTTTAATGGTCAGTCCACACTAGAATGGATGTTCTGCCTCCTCTAACCAGTGCCTCCACTTCTCCAACAACATCTTAACCACGAGTAGCTCTCGATTTCCCACCTCATACTTCCTCTCAGCTGGGTTTTGACAATTGGAAAGGTAGGCGCTGGTATGCAGTGTTTGGTCTTGGGCAGAACACTGGGACAGGATCTCCCCCACTCCGACGTCTGAGGCATCGACCTCCAACACAAACTAATGGGACGGGTGCAAATGGATTATGATGGGAGCTGTCGTGAATCGATGCTTGAGGTCAGAGAACGCCGGTCAGCTGCTGGAGACCACATGAAAGGAACCTTGTGAGTGCTGAGAGGGGGGAAGCCAGGGCGAGGTAATACCGGACGAAGCCCCGGAAGAAATGAGCAAACCCCAGAAAACGTTGCAGCAGCACTCTGAATTTGGGTTGAGGCCAATCCACCACCGCTCTCACCTTGTTAGAATTCATCTGAATAGTTCCTGCAGCGATGATGTATCCTAGGAAGGAGATGGTGGAGTGATGTAATTCACATTTCTCTGCTTTAACCAAAAGCTGTTTCTCCAGGAGTTGCTGGAGGACCTGTCGGACGTGAAGGACTTGCTCTTGTGCTGACCAGGAAAAAATAGGATGTTGTCGATGTAGACAAACATGAATCGGTTCAACTTATAACGGAGCACATCATTAACCAGGGCCTGGAACACTGAGGGAGCAGTCAGAAAAGCATCACCAGTTACTCGCGGCACACGCTAGCCATGTTGAAGCTGTCTTCCATTCATCTCCTTCCCGTATCCGAACCAGATGGTAGGCTTTCTGAAGTTCCAACTTCGAGAAGATGGTAGGCCCCTGCAGACGCTCGAAAGCAGAGGAGATGAGTGGTTAGCGGGTAACGTTTTTTAACCGTGATGTCATTAAGCCCCCGATAGTTGATACACAGACGTAGGGTTTTGTCCTTTTTCTATAAAAAGAAGAACCCTGAGCCGGTGGGGGAGGCAGATGGACGACAACTCCTTGCCGCAAGAGAGTCCCAAATGTACCTTTCCATAGTCTTGGTCTACGGACCCGACAGGGAACAAATTTGCCCCCGAGGTGGTGTTGTGCCCGGGAAAAGGTCAATATCGCAGTCGTAGGATTGATGCGGAGGAAGAGATGTGGCGAGAGCATTGTTGAAAACCTCCTGGAGGTCCTGGCACTCCGCGGGAACGGCGGAGAGATCCGAGGCTTTTTCCTAGCCTGCTGAAAGATGTTCGGGGCAGGCCGTGCTGACTTCAGACAATGCGTGTGACAGATCGGGCTCCAGCCCATGATAGATCCAGTAGTCCAGCCGATCAGGGGATTGTGCCTCTGGAGACATGAAAACAAACCCCAAAACCATGGGTGCATAAGGCATTTCAATGAGCAGGAAGTGCAAAGACTCACTGTGATTATCTGACACTCGCAGGTTGATAGGAACCATTGCTGGTAACTTTGCCAATAGAGCACACATCCAGCGCAGTGCCGTCCATGGGAATGAAGAGGGGTTGTGTGGAGATACCCAGCTCCGACACCAGGGTAGTGTCCATAAAACCATCGTCGGCCCCAGAGTCAATGAGCACCCGGAGAGATTTGGACCGATCCCCCAACAGCAGGATGGCATGAAGATGGGTACGAGTAAAGGGATTTTTGAAGCTCCCCGTACAGCTCACCAGCATACTCATACCTACTGATGACCCTGGTCTTTTAATGGACAGATAGATATGTAGTGTTCTGTAGTACCACAATACAGACAGCTCTTGGTGCTCAGTCGGCGCAAGTGTTCAACAGGAGACAATCTAGCCCTTCCCAGTTGCATGGGCTCCAGAGGAGAGGAGTCGACTGCCCTCTGTGATTCCCGAGGGAACTCGGGTGACGTTGGATTCTTCCGTCAATGTAGACTTCGGGAACTTCCGGTATTCCTCGGAGGCGAGGTGGGAATCGTGGATGAGCGAGTGTGACCGGGAATAGACCTCCTCTCCCTCCTACGTTCCTGTAGCCACCGTAATTCTGCTCTGCATAAAGGGCAGCGGGTTCTATTACTGATTCATGTCTTTTTAGCCAGATCCTAAGTGATATGTTGAATTTTATGTTCCTTTTCATGGTTTAGAAGGCCCTTCTTGCCTTCACAGCTTTGTGGAAGTTACCTGTGGCAGTGATGTTTAGGCCACGGTATGTATAGTTTGTGTGCTCTAGGGCAACGGTGTCTAGATGGAATTCGTATTTGTGGTCCTGGAAACTGAACCTTTTTTGGAACACCATTATTTTTGTCTTACTGAGATTTACAGTCAGGGCCCAGGTCTCAGAATATTTGCAGAAGATTTAGGTGCAGCTGTAGGCCCTTCTTGGTTGGGGACAGAAGCACCAGATCATCAGCAAACAGTAGACATTTGACTTCAGATTCTAGTAGGGTGAGGCCCGGATGCTGCAGACTGTTCTAGTGCCCTCGCCAATTCATTGATATACAGCATTCGAAAAGTATTCAGACCCTTTGAATTTTGTTACAATACAGCCTTATTCTAAAATAGTTCCCCCCCGTAATCAGTGTACACACAATACCGATAATGACAAAGCAAAACAGGTTTTTCGAAATTATTGCAAATTCATTAACTTCTCTGCGCTACGGATCCCTTTTACGGGATCACTTTCCTAAACCACCGCTAGAATTGCAGGGCGCCAAATGCTAAAATATTACTAAAAATATTTATAATCATGCAATCACAAGTGAAATATACCAAAACACAGCTTAGCTTGTTGTTAACTTTCACACATTAACAAGTCCAATACAGCATATGAAAGGTACACATCTTGTGAATCCAGCCAACATGTCCGATTTTTAAAATGTTTTACAGCGAAAACACCACGTATATTTATGTTAGCTCACCACCAAATACAAAAAAGGACAGACATTTTTCACAGCACAGGTAGCATGCACAAAGCCAACCTAACTAACCAAGAACCAACCAAACTAACCAACAAACAACTACATCAGATGACAGTCTTATAACATGTTATTCAATAAATCTATGTTTTGTTCGAAAAATGTGCATATTTCAGGTATAAATCATAGTTTACATTGCAGCTACAATCAGAAATTGCACCGAAAGCAGACAGAATAATTACAGACACCAACGCCAAATAACTAAATACTCATCATAAAACATTTCTGAAAAATACATAGTGTACAGCAAATGAAAGACAGGCATCTTGTGATTCCAGACAATATTTCCGATTTATCAAGTGTTTTACAGCGAAAACACAATATAGCGTTATATTAGCTTACCACAATAGCCAAAAACACAAGCAATTTCCCAGTAGCAAAAGTAAGCGATCGTAACAAACAAGCAAAAGATATATAATTTTTGACTAACCTTGATTTTCTTCCTCAGATGACAGTCCAATAACATCAGGTTATACATACACTTATGTTTTGTTCGAAAATGTGCATATTTAGAGCTGAAATCAGTGGTTACACATTGTGCTAACTTAGCTACTTTTTCCACAACGTCTAAACAGCAACGATATTTTTCTGACACGTTTTCTGACACACATATTCTGACCAAATAGCTATTCATAAACATAACTAAAAAATACATGTTGTATAGGAAATGATAGATCCATTAGTTCTTAATGAAATCGCAGTGTTAGAATTCTAAAAATAACTTCATTACTATATGCAGCTTCGGTATAGCTAGAGTACCCAAACGTTGGGCGCCCACGACTACTTCACATGTACGACAGATATATGAAATAGCATCATAAAATGTTTCTTACTTTTGCTGATCTTTCATCAGAATGTTGGAAGGTCTATGAAGTGCACGTAGACTCTTACGTATCATGGCCATTTATAGGCAGGAAGAAGAACAGAGCCTCGATTTCAGACTTTCCACTTCCTGGTCAGGAAGTTTGTGCCAAATGAGTTCTGTTTGACTCACAGATATAATTCAAACGGTTTTAGAAACTAGAGAGTGTTTTCTATCCAATAGTAATAATAATATGCATATTGTACGAGCAAGAATTGAGTACGAGGCTGTTTGAAATGGGCACCTTTAATCAGAGCTACTCAATACTGCCCCTGCAGCCATAAAAAGTTAATCCACCTATCGTGTCAGATTTTGAAAATATATTTTACAGCGAAAGAAATCCAAGCTTTTGTGAGTGTAGCTTTCAATGCTACAACAGCTAGCCCCAAATTAGCATGTTCACGAAAGTCAGAAAAGCAATCAAATTAATCGCTTACCTTTGATAATCTTCGGATGTTTGCACTCACGAGACTCCCAGTTAGAAAATAAATTTTATTTTTTATCACAGAAAAACGCCATTTGGGTTGCGCATTATGCTGAGAAAACTACAGCCTCGTTCCGGTCCTGAAAGGAAGATGAAAATTTCCAAACGCATCAGATTAAAAAATATTACAAAAAATATTTATAATCATGCAATCACAAGTGAAATATACCAAAACACAGTTTAGCTTGTTGTTAATCCACCTATCGTGTCAGATTTTTTAAATATATTTTACAGTGAAAGAAATCCAAGCTTTTGTGAGTGTAGCTTTCAATGCTACAACAGCAAGCCCCATATTAGCTTGGTTAGCTTGGTCACAAAAGTCAGAAAAGCAATCAAATTAATCGCTTACCTTTGATAATCTTTGGATGTTTCCACTCACGAGACTCCCAGTTACACAATAAATGTTCTTTTTGTTCGATAAATATTACTTTTATCACAAAAAAACGTGATTTGGGTTGCGCATTATGTTGAGAAAACCAAAGCCGTGTTCCATTCGACAAATTCCAAAAAGTATCCGTAATGGTCGTAGAAACATGTCAAATGTTTTTTATAATCAATCCTCAGGTTGTTCATAATCGATAATATTTCACCCCACAAAATGGGGTGCCCCTCTCTCGCGCGCAGGAACTATTCAGAGGACACCTGACTACTTTTGAAAAAACTCGCTCACTTTTCAAAATAAAAGCCTGAAACTATGTCTAAAGCCTGGTCACAGCCTGAGGAAGCCATTGGAAAAGGAATCTGGTTGATACCCCTTTAACCTGTTTGGCGTGCAAGCCCGACACCGGTACACTTATGACAACAGCCAGCTCAAAGTGCAGGGCGCGAAATTCAAAAGATATTTTTTTTAAATATTTAACTTTCACACATTAACAAGTCCAAGACACCAGATGAAAGGTACACATCTTGTGAATCAAGCCAACATGTCCGATTTTTAAAATGTTTTACAGGGAAGACACAATATGTAAATCTATTAGCTAACCACGTTAGCAAAAGACACCACTATTTTTGCTCCATCCGTTTTTTACTACATCAGTAGCTATCACAAATTCGACCAAATAAAGATATAAATAGCCACTAACCAAGAAACAACCTCATCAGATGACAGTCTGATAACATATTTATCCTGTCTAGCCCAGGCGTTCCGCTAGCGGAACTCCTCCCACATTCCACTGAAAAGGCAGAGCGCGAAATTCAAAATATATTTTTTAGAAATATTTAACTTTCACACATTAACAAGTCCAATACAGCAAATGAAAGGTACACATCTTGTGAATCCAGCCAACATGTCCGATTTTTTAAATGTTTTACAGCGAAAACAGCACGTATATTTATGTTAGCTCACCACCAAATACAAAGAATGTTTTGTTCGAAAAATGTGCATATTTGAGGTATAAATCAGTTTTACATTGCAGCTACCATCACAGCTACCGTCTAAAATAGCACCGAAGCAGCCAGGGCAATTATAGAGACCAACGTGGAATAACTAAATACTCATCATAAAACATTTCTTAAAAATACACAGCGTACAGCAAATGAAAGACACAGATCTTGTGAATCCAGACAATATTTCAGATGTTCTAAGTGTTTTACAGCGAAAACACAATATAGCGTTACATTAGCTTAGCACAATAGCAAACATTACAACAGCATTGATTCAAGCCAAACATAGCAATAACGTATAAACCACCAAATATATTAATTTTTTCACTAACCTTCTCAGAATTCTTCAGATGACAGTCCTGTAACATCATATTACACAATGCATATAGAGTTTGTTCGAAAATGTGCATATTTAGCGGCACAAATCGTGTTATACAATGAGAAAAGTAGCAAAGCTGCCAGGAAAATGGCAGGAGAAATCTTTGAAGAGGCACCTAATCTAATCAGTAACTATTCCAAAACTTGACTAAAAAATACAGGTTGGACAGCAATTGAAAGACAAATTAGTTCTTAATGCAAATATACAGGCTGCGCAATACAGGCTGCGATAACGCAATGCTATACTGCAAGAAATGGCGTCTCATGCATTTTACTTTTAACAACAGAACAATTAATTAAAAGCATAAAGACTGCTTACTATTAGCTGAGCTTCAATCAGAATCTTGGGCAAGGTGTCCTTTCTTCAAAACAATCGTCTTTTGGCTGAAAGATGTCCTCTTGTCCAGTCGAATTAGCCGCTAAACGTTAGCCACCCACTGGAGAGGTGCCCAACAAATGGAAGCGCGTGGCAAAGAAATCCCAGAAAATCGCAATAAACTGCTATAAACTGCTATAAGTCGGTTTAAATTAACTACCTTATGATGTCTTTAACACCTATAACGAATAAAAACATGACCGGAGATATAGAAATACTAAAACGAAAGCGTTTGCAGGACGCCATTCTGATGTCTTCATGCGTCAAGCGCACTGTTGAAAAGAACGGTACTTCCTGTTCCACGGTCTAATATAAGGTCCCAGATTGCGCAATCGACTCCATTCAAAGTCTCACCGCTTACTGACATCTAGAGGAAGGCGTATGCAGTGCATGTACCCTCATAGCTTGCATGGGGACTTATAAACTGATCTCAGAACAGGGACCTGGATTTCTGAAATCTCACTCCCTGACAGGAAAAGTGCTGCAGAATGAGTTCTGTTTCACTCAGAGAAATAATTCAAACGGTTTTAGAAACTAGAGAGTGTTTTCTATCCAATAGTAATAATAATATGCATATTGTACGAGCAAGAATTGAGTATGAGGCCGTTTAAATTGGGAACGATTTTCCCCCAAAGTGTAAATAGCGCCCCCTGTCATCAACAGGTTAAACTATATTGAAAAAACATACTTTACGATGATATGGTCACATGTATCAAATAAAATCAAAGCCGGAGATAGTAGTCGCCTATAACGGCAGCTAAACAGAAGGCAATCCCACTGTCCACCTCGCGCTCCCCAGAGTACCGGAAATGAGGGACACGTCATACAAAGAGCTTGTATTCCACTTCAGACCAAGATAAACACTAAATTTCTTCTCTCACAGCCTCTTGACATCCAGGGGAAGGTCTATGAAGTGCACGTATACTCTTACGTATCATGCCCATGTATAGGCAGGAAGAAGAACAGAGCCTCGATTTCAGACTTTCCACTTCCTGGTCAGGAAGTTTGTGCCAAATGAGTTCTGTTTGACTCACAGATATAATTCAAACGGTTTTAGAAACTAGAGAGTGTTTTCTATCCAATAGTAATAATAATATGCATATTGTACGAGCAAGAATTGAGTACGAGGCCGTTTGAAATGGGCACCTTTTATCTGGCTACTCAATACTGCCCCTTGAGCCCAAACAGGTTAAACGAGCAGGTGTTAAGAAGCACAGCTTGGCAGGTCATGTTTCGGAGGACACATGACTCGACCTTCGCATCTCCCGAGCTCTTTGAGGAGTTGCAGCGATAAGACAAGATCGCAATCACAAATTTGGGGAGAAAAAGGGGGTAAAATGTAAATAATAAAGAAACGGAATGGAGTGCGGGGGAGGGGGAAGGACGGGGAGCAGGTAGCTGACTAGTGGTGGCTATTCAGCAACCTGATGATCTGGGTGTAACGATTCTCGTCTGGTGAAGGAGAAGAGGACCAAAATACAGCGTGGTAAGTGTTCGTCATAATTTAATTGAAAACTGAACACTACACAAAATAACAACGAGGAGAAAACGAAACAGTTCTGCAAAGTGAACAGACACTACACAGAAAATAATCACCCACAACCAAAATGGGGAAAACAGGCTACCTAAGTATAATTCTCAATCAGAGACAACGATCGACAGCTGCCTCTGATTGAGAACCATACCAGGCCAAACACAGAAATATAACAACATAGAGAAAAGAACATAGACTACCCACCCCAACTCACGCCCTGACCAACCTAACACAAAGACATAAAAAAGGAACTAAGGTCAGAACGTGACACTGGGGGGATAAGTAGGAAGCTATTTTGTGTAGATCGTTGACAAAAAATGACAATTAAATACATTTTAATCCCACTTTGTAACACATAAAATGTGGGAAAAAGGGGTCTGAATACTTCCCGATGGCACTGTATAACTGAAGTTACTAGGCAACAGGGTAGATAATAAACAGTATATATAACTGAAGTGACTTGGCAACAGGATAGATAATAAACAGTATATATAACTGAAGTTACTAGGCAACAGGGTAGATAATAAACAGTATATATAACTGAAGTGACTTGGCAACAGGTTAGTAATAAACAGTATATATAACTGAAGTTACTAGGCAACAGGGTAGATAATAAACATTATATATAACTGAAGTTACTAGGCAACAGGGTAGATAATAAACAGTATATATAACTGAAGTGACTTGGCAACAGGATAGATAATAAACAGTATATATAACTGAAGTTACTAGGCAACAGGGTAGATAATAAACAGTATATATAACTGAAGTGACTTGGCAACAGGTTAGTAATAAACAGTATATATAACTGAAGTTACTAGGCAACAGGGTAGATAATAAACATTATATATAACTGAAGTTACTAGGCAACAGGGTAGATAATAAACAGTATATATAACTGAAGTGACTTGGCAACAGGATAGATAATAAACAGTATATATAACTGAAGTTACTAGGCAACAGGGTAGATAATAAACAGTATATATAACTGAAGTGACTTGGCAACAGATTAGTAATAAACAGTATATATAACTGAAGTTACTAGGCAACAGGGTAGATAATAAACAGTATATATAACTGAAGTGACTTGGCAACAGGTTAGTAATAAACAGTATATATAACTGAAGTTACTAGGCAGTAAGATAGATAATAAACAGTAGAAGCAGGATATGTGATCAAAAAAAGTTTGTGCAAAAAGAGTCACTGCAGATAGTCTGGGTATACAGTTCCAGTCAAAAGTTTGGACACACCTAATAATTACAATTTTTTTTAAAACTATTTTCCACAGAAGGAGGGTTGTATGGCAATGAAGCTCGTTTGGAGGTTAGTTAATAACACAGTGTCCAAAGAAGGGCCAGATATATACAGGATGGTGTCGTTTGCGTAGAGTTGGATCAGGGAATCACCAGCAGCAAGAGCGACATCATTGATATATACAGAGAAAAGAGTTGGCCCGAGAATTGAACCCTGTGGTACCCCCATAGAGACTGCCAGAGGTCCGGACAACAGGCCCTCCGATTTGACACACTGAACTCTGTCTGCGAAGTAGTTGGTGAACCAGGCGAGTTAGTCATTTGAGAAACCAAGGCTATTGAGTCTACTGATAAGAATACGGTGATTGACAGAGTCGAAAGCCTTGGCCAGGTTGATGAAGATGGCTGTACAGTACTGTCTTTTATCGATGGCGGTTATGATATTGTTTAGTACCTTGAGCGTGGCTGAGATGCACCCATGACCAGCTCGGAAACCGGATTGCACAGCGGAGAAGGTACTGTGGGATTCGAAATGGTCAGTGATCTGTTTATTAAAACCTCTTATGGCTGCAAGCCCGAGGTCGGTACACCTATGACAACATCCCCCCACCCCCCCCACACTGATTAGCATCGCTAGCATGCGTCACAATTAAATATAGTCAACTATATATTAAATCACAGTCCAAGACACCAAATGAAAGATACAGATCTTGTGAATAAAGCCACCATTTCAGATTTTTAAAATGTTTTACAGGGAAGACAAAATATGTAAATCTATTAGCTAACCACGTTAGCAAAAGACACCATTTTTCTTTGTCCACCTTTTTTTCTCTCCACCAGTAGCTATCACCATTCGGCCAAATAAAGATATTGATAGCCACTAACCAAGAAAAAACCTCATCAGATGACAGTCTGATAACATATTTATGGTATAGGATAGGTTTTGTTAAGAAATGTGCATATTCAGGTATAAATCCTAGTTTACAATTGCACCCACCATCACAACTCGACTAGAATAAATACACAAGCAACGTGTATTACCGAATTACTAATCATAAAACATTTCTTAAAATACACAGCTCAAGCAATGGAAAGACACAGATCTTGTGAATTCAGACAATATTTCAGATGTTCTAAGTGTTTTACAGCGAAACACACATAAATCGTTAATTAGCATACCACATGTGCAAACGTTACCAGAGCATTGATTCAAGCCAAAGAGAGCGATAACGTAATCATCGCCAAAATTATTAATTTTTTCACTAACCTTCTCAGAATTCTTCCGATGACACTCCTGTAACATCATATTACAACATACATATAGAGTTTGTTCGAAAATGTGCATATTTAGCCACAAAAAACCGTGGTTATACAATGACAATACTAGCAAAACTAGCCTGAAAATGTCGGCCGCCATATTTGACAGTGATCTTGTCTCATGATAACTATTCATAACTTGACTAAAAAAATATAAGTTGGACAGCTATCGAAAGACAAATTAGTTCTTAATGCAATCGCTGAATTACATTTCTAAAATTATCCTTACTGTGCAATACGGTTCGCCAAGCGAAGCTATACCAAGAAAATGGCGGAATATGCGTTTAAAATTTTTCGCCAGAACAACGATTTATCATCTTAAATATTTCTTACTATGAGTGTGATCTTCCATCAGAATCTTGGGCAATGTATCCTTTCTTGGGTCTAATCTTCTTTTGGTCGAAAGATGTCCTGTTGTCCGTCGAAATGCCCACTAACGTGCACAGGACCGACCCACAAACGTGCCGTGCTTCAAAGTTCATCATAGAAATGCCTCAAATGCACTAAACGGATATAATTGCTATAAAACGGTTTAAATTAACTACCTTATGATGTTTTTAACACCTATGACGAGTAAAAACATGACCGGCGATATATTACTGGCTAACAACAGCTTGGAAAAAGAGCAGGTCCAACGTCCATCGTGCGTCAGGCGCAGGAGCAAACAAAGAACGGTACATCCGTGTCTTTGGCGTTTTATACAGGCCCTATTCGCAATGCTCACATCCATCAAATTGTCACCACTTACTGACATCTAGAGGAAGGCGTGGGCAGTGTTTGTATCCTCATAGGATTTACAGGACTTTAAAACTGACCTGGAACCAGAGGCCAGGATTTCTGAATCTCATCACTGGGAGGAAAATGCTGTAGAATGGTTCTGTTTCACTCAGAACATTTCAACACGGCTATAGAAACTAGAGAGTGTTTTCTATCCAATAATAACAATAATATGCATATTGTACGAGCAAGAATTGAGTACGAGGCCGTTTGAAATGGGCACCCTTAATCAGAGCTACTCAATACTGCCCCTGCAGCCATAAAAAGTTAACTTGGCTTTCAAAGACTTTAGAAAGGCAGGGCAGGATGGATTTAGGTCTGTAACAGTTTGGGTCTAGAGTGTCACCCCCTTTGAAGATAGGATGACCGCGGCAGCTTTCCAATCTTTAGGGATCTTGGACGAAACGAAAGAGAGGTTGAACAGACTGGTAATAGGGGTTGCAACAATGGTGGCGGATAACTTTAGAAGCTTCTCATCCCCCTCTTCTCATCCCCCTCTCCCCTATACCCTCCTCTTCTCCTCTTCTCATCCCCCTCTCCCCTATGCCCTCCTCTTCTCCTCTTCTCATCCCCCCTCTCCCCTATGCCCTCCTCTTCTCCTCTTCTCATCCCCCTCTCCCCCTATGCCCTCCTCTTCTCCTCTTCTCATCCCCCTCTCCCCTATGCCCCCCTCTTCTCCTCTTCTCATCCCCCTCTCCCCTATGCCCTCCTCTTCTCCTCTTCTCATCCCCCTCTCCCCTATGCCCTCCTCTTCTCCTCTTCTCATCCCCCTCTCCCCTATGTCCTCCTCTTCTCCTCTTCTCATCCCCCTCTCCCCTATGCCCTCCTCTTCTCCTCTTCTCATCCCCCTCTCCCCTATGCCCTCCTCTTCTCCTCTCTCATCCCCCTCTCCCCTATGCCCTCCTCTTCTCCTCTTCTCATTCCCCTCTCCCCTATGCCCTCCTCTTCTCCTCTTCTCATCCCCCTCTCCCCTATACCCTCCTCTTCTCCTCTTCTCACCCCCCTCTCCCCCTTATGCCCCTCCCTCTTCTCCTCTTCTCTTCTCTCATCCCCCCTCTCCCCTATGCCCTCCTCTTCTCCTCTTCTCATCCCCCTCTCCCCTATACCCTCCTCTTCTCCTCTTCTCATCCCCCTCTCCCCTATACCCTCCTCTTCTCCTCTTCTCACCCCCCTCTCCCCTATGCCCTCCTCTTCTCCTCTTCTCATCCCCCTCTCCCCTATGCCCTCCTCTTCTCCTCTTCTCATCCCCCTCTCCCCTATGTCCTCCTCTTCTCCTCTTCTCATCCCCCTCTCCCCTATGCCCTCCTCTTCTCCTCTTCTCATCCCCCTCTCCCCTATGCCCTCCTCTTCTCCTCTTCTCATCCCCCTCTCCCCTATGTCCTCCTCTTCTCCTCTTCTCATCCCCCTCTCCCCTATGCCCTCCTCTTCCCCTCTTCTCACCCCCCTCTCCCCTATGCCCTCCTCTTCTCCTCTTCTCATCCCCCTCTCCCCTATACCCTCCTCTTCTCCTCTTCTCATCCCCCTCTCCCCTATACCCTCCTCTTCTCCTCTTCTCATCCCCCTCTCCCCTATACCCTCCTCTTCTCCTCTTCTCATCCCCCTCTCCCCTATACCCTCTTCTCATCCCCCTCTCCCCTATACCCTCTTCTCACCCCCCTCTCCCCTATACCCTCCTCTTCTACAGACTGCGTGTGACTGGCTTTACTGCCTCTGTGCTCCCCCAGTCTGACGAGTGGTAGACTGGAGGGAGGTATTCAACCTAATATAACCTGTCATTAGTCACAAAGTTGTAAAGTCACTCGAGGAGCTTATATTGCACATCTTGTGAAGTTCATTTCCATGATAGTTAATGATCTCCATATTCCTCTTCACCTGCCTTACTGCTTGTCTGTGGCCTCACTGGGGCTGGGGTTGGAGCTCCAGGCCTCCCTGGGGACAGAGAGGGGAGTGCACCCCAGCTGGAGGTGCTGCTCCTGGGGGAGATCTGAAGAGGAGACCTGGGTCTTTCACAGCTGGGACCAGGCCCACAGAGAAATGGTTGTTATGGAAACAGCTATCCTCCCTTTAGATTTCCCAAAACGTGGGGTCTATGTTTTGCTGTGACCCCTGATACACTCAGACACACACTTTAAGTTATGGCTTTCTGCCATGCATTTACTTACCTTTTCACATGGTCTGCCACTGTAGGCCTTCATGTGTGTTGGTGTGTGATGCAATCATTTGTGTGTTTTTCTAGAGATAGCATTCTCTAGAGGCGTAAGGGCCATTTGAGTTTAGAAAATTAGGCCAATGGGGACGTGTGTGTACTCTCCATGTGTCAATCTGTGTGTGTGTGTGTTTTCTGTCTGAGTGTGTGCGTGCGTGTGAATGAGTTTCATTTTAGAAGCTGTATCCGGTGCGGACTGAGTGTGTATTCACCCCCCTGCTCAGTCCGTAGCCGCCCTGCCAGATGTAAACATCAAGTCACCACTGCTCTTATACAGTAGGATCCAAGGTGACCAGAAGGTCAGTGAAGAGGAACCATGGAGCCAAGAGGTAAGAAACCTCTTCAATAGTCTCTCTTCAAAACTGTGTAGAGTGAGTGAGTGAGTGAGTGAGTGAGTGAGTGAGTGAGTGAGTGAGTGAGTGAGTGAGTGAGTGAGTGAGTGAGTGAGTGAGTGAGTGAGTTAATGAGTGATTTCTTTGGCTCTGATAAATACTTGTATTTTATTGATGGTATGCTTACCAAGTATCTGTATACAAGGGGCTCCCGAGTGGCGCAGCGGTCTAAGGCACTGCATCTCAGTGCTAGAGGCGTCACTACAGACCCTGGTTTGTTTCCAGGCTGTATTACCATCACCTGTGATTGGGAGTCCCATAGGGCGGCACACAATTGGGCCAGCGTCGTCTGGGTTAGGGTTTGGCCAGGGTAGGCAATCATTGTAAATAAGAATTTGTTCTTGACTAGTTAAATAGCATAATAAAAATACATTTACTAAAGGGCTATCTTTATGAGAAACATTCATGATTATAGTTTGGTCATTCCAAACTAGCTCTCACAGTTTTACAAATCAGAATAAGACATTCATCCATGTTTCCCGAACGTCAAATTTCAAAGCTATTGTAAAAGTAACATTTTTAAGAGTTTCAGTTTAAGTTTAAGTTTAGGCATTAACTCCAAAATCTAGAATGAACTCCAAATGGTTAAAGGTAAGGGTTAAGGTTTGGGATAGGCTTAAGACAATTAAAACAAAACAAATGCTTACACCCATCCTCCATCCCCATCCACAACACTTTAGCTAATCTGAAACCTATTTGAAAGTCACAGCGCTCACTGTTGCCCCTAGTGGCCGCTTTCCACGTCATCTCCTGACGTCCTCAGACATGGGTGGATGTCGAACACTGACTTGTATCACGGGTGACTTGGCTGCATATTCCACAGGCACAGTCATTTAGCAACTTTGAGGATTTGTGGGCTGTGTTTTAGCATGGTTTAACCCTCTAGAGTCAATCTAAGTAATACATTTTTTTAAATCCCCTTAAAAAAAATCGTTCAGTTTAAGATAGAGATATCAATTTTTGCACCGGATGAATCTTAAGCCACCGCATCCGGCGATGTTGCACTTCCGCATCTGCGGTGAAAGATGGCAGAGCTAGAGCAGTGAGACATGAGACTTCTGCGGTGAAAGGTGGCAGAGCTAGAGCAGTGAGACATGAGACTTCTGCGGTGAAAGATGGCAGAGCTAGAGGAGTGAGACATGAGACTTCTGCGGTGAAAGGTGGCAGAGCTAGAGCAGTGAGACATGAGACTTCTGCGGTGAAAGATGGCAGAGCTAGAGGAGTGAGACATGAGACTTCTGCGGTGAAAGGTGGCAGAGCTAGAGGAGTGAGACATGAGACTTCTGCGGTGAAAGGTGGCAGAGCTAGAGCAGTGAGACATGAGACTTCTGCGGTGAAAGGTGGCAGAGCTAGAGGAGTGAGACATGAGACTTCTGCGGTGAAAGGTGGCAGAGCTAGAGCAGTGTTTGTCAGACCATGAGACATCTGCGGTAAAAGACGGCAGAGCTAGAGCGGTGAGACATGAGACAACTGCGGTGAAAGGTGGCAGAGCTAGAGCAGTGAGACATGAAACATCTGAGGTGAAAGGTGGCAGAGCTAGAGCGGTGTTTGTCAGACCGGGAGACATCCCGAATATCGGTCATCTCACGAAAACGTCTGTAGCGTCCAAACAGATTGACCTACAAACTATTATGACCACTGTATGGAAAGGGGAGACTCTCATTTTGCTCTATGACCCCCACAATTGTCACATGACTTGTCTAAAGGTAACCGGTACCGGTTAAAAAAAATGTATGGAAGTATGAAAGTAGTTTTGTGCATACCCAAAAAAAGGATTGAATATAAAAAAATGTTTTAAATATATTTTCTGAGCTTTCTTATTGTCATGCCCTGATCTGTTTCACCTGTCCTCGTTATTGTCTCCACCCCCTCCAGGTGTCGCTTGTTTTCCCCAGTGTATTTATCCCTGTTTCCTGTCTCTCTGTGCCAGTGTATTTATCCCTGTGTTTGTCAGGCCCTGACCTTAGAGTTCCTTTTTATGTCTCTAGGGCGTGAGTTGGGGTGGGCATTCTATGTTTTGTGTTTCTATGATTTTCTATTTCTATGTTTTGGCCAGGTAGGGTTCTCAATCAGGGACAGCTGTCTATCGTTGTCTCTGATTGGGAACCATACTTAGGTAGCTTTTTTTCCCACCGTTCTTTGTGGGAGGTTGTTTTTGTTTGTTGGCACTATTGCCTTTAGCTTCACGGTTTGTTTTGTATGGTTTATTGTTTTTTTGTCGGCGTCATTCTTAAATAAAGTAAAATGTACGCTCACCACGCTGCACCTTGGTCCTCATCCTTCAACAGCCGTGACAGTGTTTCCTGTCTCTCTGGGCCAGTGTATTTATCCCTGTGTTTCCTGTCTCTCTGTACCAGTGTATTTATCCCTGGGTTTCCTGTCTCTCTGTACCAGTGTATTTATCCCTGGGTTTCCTGTCTCTCTGGGCCAGTGTATTTATCCCTGTGTTTCCTGTCTCTCTGTACCAGTGTATTTATCCCTGTGTTTCCTGTCTCTCTGTGCCAGTGTATTTATCCCTGTGTTTCCTGTCTCTCTGTACCAGTGTATTTATCCCTGTGTTTCCTGTCTCTCTGTGCCAGTGTATTTATCCCTGTGTTTCCTGTCTCTCTGTACCAGTGTATTTATCCCTGTGTTTCCTGTCTCTCTGTACCAGTGTATTTATCCCTGTGTTTCCTGTCTCTCTGGGCCAGTGTATTTATCCCTGTGTTTCCTGTCTCTCTGTGCCAGTGTATTTATCCCTGTGTTTCCTGTCTCTCTGTGCCAGTGTATTTATCCCTGTGTTTCCTGTCTCTCTGGGCCAGTGTATTTATCCCTGTGTTTCCTGTCTCTCTGTGCCAGTGTATTTATCCCTGTGTTTCCTGTCTCTCTGGGCCAGTGTATTTATCCCTGTTTCCTGTCTCTCTGTGCCATTTCGTCTTGTATGTTTCCAAGTCAACCAGCATTTTTCCCGCTCTCCTGCTTTTTGCATTCTCCTTTTTTCTAGTCCTCCCGGTTTTGACCCTTGCCTGTTTCTGGACCTTGTACCCGCCTGCCTGACCATTCTGCCTGCCTTGACCACGAGCCTGTCTGCCACTCTGTACCTCCTAGACTCTGATCTGGTTTTGACCTTTTTGCCTGTCCACGACCATTCTCTTGCGTACCCCTTTGTATTGATACACATTGTAAGACTCGAACCATCTGCCTCCTGTGTCTGCATCTGGGTCTCGCCTTGTGTCTTGATACTTATACCTCCTATATAACACTTACAAACACTTATTTTTGCCATTTATGAATGTGTTATTCAATGCGTTTCTCTGGACTATAGTGGTGAAGACCAAAATAAATACTTTGTTAAATACTTTTTCATATAATTTTTTTTACACCTAAAGGGGTCCTCAAATTCCAAATCAAATAGCTAAATGATCCATACTATGACCGTCTTAAAACTATTCAATGTGTTAGCTTACAACCCCCTCACAACGGCTTAGACTTTTAACAATGAATTGTGTTAAGAGGGGACCATGACCAAGAGCTACTGTGTCCAGTTGTGTGTTGAGGTGTTCTGATGTGTTATATCATGCAGCTTCAGGTCAGGTGGAGTCGTCCTGCAGGCTGTTTCCTGCTCTACTGATGGTGGCATGGATCGTTGGCTGCATGGTGGTAGTCTATTTTGTCTTCGCCTAGGTACGGTGTGTGTGTGTATGTGTGAGAAAATACATGTTACAGTTTGGATATGATGAAGTTGGGTATGAACACCTGCCCTCTCTCCCAACAGAAGAGACGTCTAGTCCTTGTGCTTCATGTTGGAACTCACCTCCCGACGACAGGAAGCTGAATAGAAGACAAAGCAAAGCACCAAGGAAACTGGGTTTTTCTGTCTTAGCAGATATTTTCATTGTGCATGTCTGTAAATAATAGGCAGAATCTACCGGCACGCCCAAATTACTTTTAGGCCTAGATTCAATCAGATCAAGTGTTAAGTTTGTTAATGTTTTGTGCGTTGGAGCTGTCAAAAAGAGCAGCTGCGCTTGTGATCATTGTCATGAAGCCACACCCGTCCCACTCACATTAGAAGTTCAGAAGAAGAATGTGTAGGTTATATAGACTTAATGAAGCTCAAATGGGAAACCAGGATTTCTATCAGCCTAACGGAGGTGTAGATTACATCACACGTTTCAGTGTTCCAACTTGTAAACAAGGCTGCATGGGATTTGGCTTAACGCAACTCCGTGCAGCCAATGGCATTGTCCCTCTTTAGGTACAATGATGGGAGTCGCTTGTGGATATGACAGCTCTAACACAGTTCCACATCAGACACCGCCGGCTAGCGTGAATCTGATATAATCTAGTCCTTATTGACTGTCAGTGTCAATGTGTGATCTTATACTGCCTTCCTATCTGTGACTCATACATGACGTTTCATAAAGGATCTGTCTGTACTCAATCTGTACATAGAGATGGATGTTTATCTAGTATAACATGCTGACCAAACCACTAAAAAAATAAAAAGTGTGCACGTCAATCATTGCATCCACACTGCTCTCGCACGTCAACGACCGTCTGCGTAGCCAGGCACTAAAATAGAACTTGGTTCTATTTGTGACGCTTGAAGCGCTGCAAGTCCCGCCTCTCCCATCTCCTCATTGGTTTTTAGGAGCATATACAGTTGAAGTCGGAAGTTTACATACACTTAGGTTGGAGTCATTAAAACTCGTTTTTCAACCACTCCACACATTTCTTGTTAACTTCTTTATGATAGGGGGCAGCATTTTCACTTTTGGATGAATATTCGTGCCCATAGGGAAGTGCCTCCTACTCTGTCCCAGATGCTAATATATGCATATTATTATTACTATTGGATAGAAAACACTCTGAAGTTTCTAAAACTGTTTGAATGATGCCTGTGAGTATAACAGAACTCCTATGGCAGGCAAAAACCTGAGAAAAAATCCAAACAGGAAGTCAAAATTCTGAGAGTGGGCGTTGTGAAAGTCATCGCCTATTCAAATCCCTGTAATTTATGGATCTGTTTGCACTTCATACGCCTTCCACTAGAAGTCAGCAGTCAGTAGAACGTGGAATGAAGCTTATGCTGTGTTGTGGGACCGGATGGGAGGGGAATGAGTCAGTGGTCTGGCAGATGGCCAGTTCCTGGTCACGTGCTTTCCTCATCGTGTCGTCTTGCGTTCCATTACTTATAGAGACTGAAAAGAATTATCCGGTTGGAACGTTATTGGATATAAATGATAACAACATCCTGAAGATTGATTCTCTACTTAATTTGACCAGTTTATTCGACTTGTAATATAACTTTTTGAAGTTTTCGTCCGACGTTTGCCTGCATCTGGGCGAGCGTTTGGACACTGTTCTACACATGGTAGCAAAATTAGCTAATTGGACATAAGTAATGGACATTATCGAAAAAACCAACGATTTATTGTGGAACTAGGATTCCTGGCACTGCATTCTGATGAAGATAATCAAAGGTAAGGGAATATTTATGATGTAATTTCGTATTTCTGTTGACTCCAACATGGCGGCTAATTTGGCTATTGTTCTGAGCTCCGTCTCAGATTATTGCATGGTGTGCTTTTTCGTAAAGTTTTTTAAAAATCTGACACCGCAGTTGCATTAACCTGTCTAGCCCCTGGGTTCCGCTAGCGAAACCCCCCCCACATTCCACTGAAAAGGCAGCGCGCAAAATTCAAAAAATATTTTTTTGAAATATTTAACTTTCACACATTAACAAGTCCAATACAGCAAATGAAAGATAAACATCTTGTGAATCCAGCCAACATGTCCGATTTTTTTCATGTTTTACAGCGAAAACACCACGTATATTTATGTTAGCTCACCACCAAATACAAAAAAGCACAGACATTTCTTTCACAGCACAGGTAGCTTGCACAAAACCGACCAAATAGAGTTAGAATTAGTCACTAACCAAGAAACAACTTCATCAGATGACAGTCTTATAACATGTTATACAATAAATCTATGTTTTGTTCGAAAAATGTGCATATTTCAGGTATAAATCAGAGTTTTACATTGCAGCTACAATCACAAATAGCACCGAAGCAGCTAGAACAATTACAGAGACCAACGTGAAATACCTAAATACTCATCATAAAACATTTGTGAAAAATACATGGTGTACAGCAAATGAAAGACAAACATCTTGTGAATCCAGCCAATTTTTAAGTGTTTTACAGCGAAAACACAATATAGCATTATATTAGCTTACCACAATAGCCAAAAACACAACCCATTTATCAGCAGCAAAAGTTAGCGATCGCAAAAAAACAGCAAAAGATATATAATTTTTCACTAACCTTGACAACCTTCATCAGATGACAGTCCTATAACATCAGGTTATACAATACACTTATGCTTTGTTCGAAAATGTGCATATTTAGAGCTGAAATCCGTGGTTATACATTGTGAAAACGTAGCAACTTTTTCCCAGAATCTCCGGATATATTTCTGACACTCACCTAATCTGACCAAATAACTCATCATAAACTTTACTAAAAAATACATGTTGTACAGCAAATGAAAGATACACTAGTTCTTAATGCAATCGCCGTGTTAGAATTCTAAAAATAACTTTAGTACGACATACAGCTTACGTTATAGCGAGACAGCGCCTACAATGAGGGCGGAAAATAGTACTAAACATTTTCCACAGAAATACAAAATAACATCATAAATGGTTCCTACTTTTGCTGAGCTTCCATCAGAATCTTGTACAAGGGGTCCTTTGTCCAGAACAATCGTTGTTTGGTTTTAGAATGTCCTTTTCTCCTGTCGAATTAGCAACCAAAGCTAGCCAAGTGGCACGAAGCTGTCCATCTTCACCAAACGCAGAGAACGGAAACCGCCAAAACTCCCGATAAACTTTCAATAATCTGATAAAACTATATTGAAAAAACATACTTTACGATGATATTATCACATGTATCAAATAAAATCAAAGCCAGAGATATTAGCCGTCTATAACGAAAGCTTTTCAGAACGCAATCCAGGGTTCCTTCCCGCGCCTTGCTGAACAAAGGAAAAAGTGGTCACGTCATTCCAAGAGCTCTTGTTCGACCTCAGATCAAGCTAGACACCCCATTCCACCTCTCACTGCCTCTTGACATCTAGTGGAAGGCGTATGAAGTGCATGTATATCCATAGATTTCAAGCAAATGAATAGGAAGGCCCTGGAACAGAGCCTCGATTTCAGATTTTTCACTTCCTAACAGGAAGTTTGCTGCAAAATGAGTTCTGTTTTACTCACAGATATAATTCAAACGGTTTTAGAAACTTGAGAGTGTTTTCTATCCAATAGTAATAATAATATGCATATTGTACAAGCAAGAATTGAGTACGAGGCAGTTTAATTTGGGAACGATTTTTTACAAAGTGAAAACAGCGCCCCCCTATCCCAAAGAAGTTAACTTCTCTGCGCTACGGATCCCTTTTACGGGATCACTTTCCTAAACAACCGCTAGAATTGCAGGGCGCCAAATGCATAAATATTACTAAAAATATTTATAATCATGCAATCACAAGTTAAATATACCAAAACACAGCTTAGCTTGTTGTTAATCCACCTATCTTGTCAGATTTTGAAAATATACTTTACAGCGAAAGAAATCCAAGCTTTTGTGAGTGTAGCAATCAATGCTACAACAGCTAGCCCCAAATTAGCAAGGTCACGAAAGTCAGAAAAGCAATAAAATGAATCGCTTACCTTTGATAATCTTCGGCTGTTTCCACTCACGAGACTCCCAGTTACACAACAAATGTTCTTTTTGTTCGATAAATATTACTTTTATCACAAAAAAACGCCAGTTGGGTTGCGCATTATGTTCAGAAAATCAAAGCCTTGTTCCGTTCGACAAATTCCAAAAAGTATCCGTAATGGTCGTAGAAACATGTCAAATGTTTTTTATAATCAATCCTCAGGTTGTTTTTAACAAACATAATCGATAATATTTCAACCGGACCATAACCTATTCTTTAAGAGACAAAAGGAAAATGGGGAGCCCCTCTCTCGCGCGCAGGAACTATTCAGAGGACACCTGACCTCTTTTGAAACATTTCGCTCATTTTTCAAAATAAAAGCCTGAAACTATGTCTAAAGCCTGGTCACAGCCTGAGGAAGCCATTGGAAAAGGAATCTGGTTGATACCCCTTTAAATGGAGGATAGACGGTCCAGGAAACACAGAATTCTTTCAAAAAATATCACATCCGGGTTATATTTTCTCAGGTTTTCGCCTGCAGAATAAGTATTGTTATACTCACAGACAATATTTTAACAGTTTTGGAAACTTTGGAGTGTTTTCTATCCTAATCTGTAAATTATATGCATATTCTAGGATCTGGGCCAGAGAAAATGTCAGTTTACGTTGGGAACGTTTAAAAAAATATATATATATATGACCCCTAGCGTCAAGAGGTTAAGAAGAAGTGTATCTTTAATTCTATGTAAAAGATGTATCTTTCATCAAGGTTTATGATGAGTATTTCTGTTATTTGACGTGGCTCTCTGTAATTACTCCGGTTATCTTGGAGTCATTTCTGAACATGGCGCCAATGTAAACCGAGATTTGTGGATATAAATATGCACATTATCGAACAAAACATAAATGTATTGTGTAACATGATGTCATATGAGTGTCATCTGATGAAGATGTTCAAAGGTTAGTGATTCATTTTATCTCTATTTCTGGTTTTTGTGAAAGCTATCTTTTGCTGGGAAAATGACTGTGTTTTTCTGTGGCTATGTACTGAGCTAACATAATTGTTTGGTGTGCTTTCCCCGTAAATCATTTTTGAAATCAGACATGTTGGCTGGATTCACAACATGTGTAGCTTTAATTTGGTGTCTTTCATGTGTGATTTCATGAAAGATTGATTTTTATAGTAATATATTTGAATTTGGCGCGCTACATTTTTTCTGGATTTTGGCCAAGTGGGACGCTACCGTCCTACATATCCCAGAGAAGTTAACAAACTATAGTTTTGGCTAGTCGGTTAGGACATCTACTTTGTGCATGACACAAGTCATTTTTCCAACAATTGTTTACAGACAGATTATTTCACTTATAATTCAGTGTATCACAATTCCAGTGGGTCAGAAGTTTACATACACTAAGTTGACTGTGCCTTTAAACAGCTTGGAAAATTCCAGAAAATGTCATGGCTTTAGAAGCTTCTGATATGCAAATTGACATCATTTGAGTCAATTGGAGGTGTACCTGTGGATGTATTTTAAGGCCCACCTTCAAACTCAGTCCCTCTTCGCTTGACATCATGGGAAAATCAAAAGAAATCAGTCAAGACCTCAGAAAAAAAAATTGTTGACCTCCATAAGTCTGGTTCATCCTTGGGAGCAATTTCCAAATGCCTGAAGGTACCACGTTCATCTGTACAAGCAATAGTACGCAAGTATAAACACTATTGGACCACACAGCCGTCATACCACTCAGGAAGGAGATGCGTTCTCTCTTATAAAATGGGTAAAAATAATGTATAGCAACCCCAGGTGTAAAATAGTAAATAACGGCTACTTCTCAGAGTTTTGAATTGTCAAGAGGAGTTAAACATTGGTGTACGCTGTCAACATATCTATTCGTTATGGCCATTGAAATGCTAGCGATTAAAATCAGATCCAATAACAACATTAGAGGATTAGAAATCCAAAGCTTAAAAACAAAGATGTCCATGTATGCCGATGACTCAAGTTTTATATTAAGTCCGCAAGCTAGATCCCTGCAATGTCTCATTGAAGATCTAGATAACTTTTCTGTACTCTCTGGACTAAAACCTAAATTATGATAAGTGTACAATATTACGTATTGGATCCTTAAAAATACAACTTTGACATTACCCTGCAGATTACCTACAAAATGGGCTGATGGTGAAGTGGACATACTCGGTATTCGTATCACAAAATATATAAATAAGCTCTCCACAATGAATTTCAATAGAAAACTTGTAAAAATAGACAAGATCCTGCAACCATGGAGAGGTAAATACCTGTCTATTTATGGAAAAATTGCCCTGATTAACTCCTTAGTCATATCTTAGTTTACTCACTTATGACGCTGCCTCCTCCTGATGATTCGTTTTTCAAATCATATGAGCAAAAAATATTTCGCTTTATCTGGGATGCTAAACCAGACAAAATAAAACATGCCTATCTATATAATGAATATGAATTGGGTGGGTTGACATTATTAAATAGAAAAGCTGTAAACCTCTCTCTAAAAGCTTCACTCATTCAAAAGTTTTATTTAAACCCTAAATGGTTCTCAAGTAGATTACTAAGAAAAGCTCATCCATTGTTTAAAAATGGCCTTTTTGCCTTTGTGCACATTGCCTTGACTCGTTTTTGATTAATTGAAAATGATTTTTTTTTCAAAGTATCTCTCTTTTTCAAACAAGCATTGCAGAGCTGGCTACAATTTCAATTTCATCCCCCTGAAAAGATAGAACAAATATTACAACAGATAATATGGCTGAACTCAGATGTGCTGGTTGATAAAATACCTGTATTTATGGGATAGATGTTTGAAAAGGGTATTTTGTTCTTAAATTATATTGTAAATTGGAATGGTAGAGTTATGTCCTTCATGGAGTTATCAGAATTGCACGGGAAGGTCTGCTCAATCCAAGAGTACAACCAATTGATTACAGCATTACCACAAAAATGGAGGAGGCAGGTGGCAGCGGGAGGAGGTAGGGAACTGGTCTGTCTGCCCAATATAGAGGATCAAAACTGGCGGAGGAATAAAAATAGCATAAATAGGAAAGTTTATCAGTTTCATTTGAGGACAAGGATGTTGACAACTGTGCCATACAGATTGCAAAATAGTTGTGAGGAGATTTTTGATGTACCGATTCCATGGTATGAGTTGATATATAAAACAATGCAAGATTCAAGACTTTGTGCTTTTCAGCTAAAATTATTATATAGAATTCTTTGCCAACAACAAAATGTTGAATATTTGGGGCAAAAAATCATCGAAGCTCTGCAGATTTTGTTGTGAGGATACAGAATCAATAGACCATTTATTTTGCTATTGCCCTCAGGTAGCCTGTTTCTGGTCTCAGGTTCAGGAACAGCTAAACATGCATAGCATTGATCTAAAATTGACCCTAGAAAGAGTACTGTTAGGAGATCTGGAGAGACCAGGTCAGTCAATTACTAATACTCTTAGTAAAAGTATTTATCTTCAAATCGCAATCTGTGGATTCTATTCGATTAGATAGATTGAAATTGTACGTTAAACATCACAGGATAGTTGAAAGATATGTGTTTTGCTTAGAAACCCGAAGTGGATGGGTAGCAGAGATAGATCGGATGGGCTGAGGGAAGCTGAGGGTTGGGATGTGGAATTGGAGACAAGTGGGAGTGGACTTGCTGTGTGAGAGATAGAATGATAGTCAAAGATAAAAGTAAACATTTTTTTTTTTAAAGGTCATTCAAATAAACACATACAAGATCACACACACACACATGTAATAGTGAGAGACATGCACACACAAACATATACAGTTGGCATTGCTGTTATAATTTTAGTTGTCCTTGATGTCCTTTGTTTTAAATGTATTATTTAATTTTTGCATTGTTGTTTGCTGTTTTCTTCTGTCTTTTCCTTTTTTCTCTTTAGTTCATTCTCTTGGTTGTTGGTGAATTGTGGGTTTTTTCGGGGTGGGGAATGGAAATAATTGCATTTTATTTTTCTTCCTGGGGGGACTGTGGGAGGGGTCTCGAATGGTTGAGGGACAGCTATTGGGGAACCGTGGGGGGATCTTGGAGGGTTCGGGTTCACGTTTTTTGGCCTGGTGGTAGATCGGTCAACATACCCTTGAGCAGGGCGTTGGCCCTGGATGCTTCTGTGTCGCTATGAATGGGAGTCTGTTGGATGACTGGTGTGATGTGGTTGTTGAGCGGCTTCACTGCAAGTATATTGTATGTTTCCAATGTTCAATAAAAAAAATAAAAATAATAATAATAATAATTTTAAAAACAAAGGACCTTGTGAAGATGCTGGAGGAAACAGGTACAAAAGTATCTATATCCACAGCAAAACGAGTCCTATATCGACATAACCTGAAAGGCCGCTCAGCAAGGAAGAAGCCACTACTCCAAACCGCCCTAAAAAAGCCAGACTACGGTTTGCAACTGCACATGGGGACAAAGATCATACTTTTTGGAGAAATGTCCTCTGGTCTGATCAAACAAAAATAGAACTGTTTGGCCATAATGACCACCATTATGTTTGGAGGGAAAAGGACAATGACCCCAAGCATACTTCCAAAGTTGTGTCAAAATGGTTTAAGGACAACAAAGTCAAGGTATTGTAGAGGCCATCACAAAGGCCTGACCTCAATCCTATAGAAAATCTGTGGTCAGAACTGAAAAAGCATGTGCAAGCAAGGAGGCCTAAAAACCTAACTCAGTTACACCAGCTCTGTCAGGAGGAATGAGCCAAAATTCACCCAACTTATTGTGGGAAGCTTGTGGAAGGCTACCTGAAACATTTGACCCAAGTTAAACAATTTAAAGGCAATGCTACCAAATACTAATTGAGTGTATGCAAACTTCTGACCCACTGGGGATGTAATGAAAGAAATAAAAGCTGAAATAAATCATTCTCTCTACTATTATTCTGGCATTTCACATTCTTAAAATAAAGTGGTAATCCTAATTGACCCAAGACAGGGAATTTTTACTAGGATTAAATGTCAGGAATTGTGAAAAACAGAGTTTAAATGTATTTGGATAAGGTGTATGTAAACTTCCGACTTCAACTGTACCCACGTGGGTGATTGAAAGATGAACTGAGGTCCACACTCCAGTCCAGGTGGTGGTAATGCAACTTAAAGTTGGTTGCCAACTGCCATATAAAGTCCAAAGAAGAAGAAGCCTGAAGGAGGAGAGATTATTAGAAACAAACTCGGTTTTACCCTTTATCTGTGGATTAATTGTCGGCGTAAAGGACCTTGTGCATTTCAGGTAAATAGCAACCCAATGTTTATATCCCAGGACAAATTAGCTAGCAACAGCAAGCTAACTAGCTTAATTGACATAAATGTTTCATGCTTTTTGAACTGTCCCCAAATTACTAGTTGGTTCTGAGTTTGTTTTGATATTTCAATTGCGTCTGGTGTGGGAGGACAAAATGAACATGCGAGGGATAGCGCACGCGGACGCATGAACGCGCCCGATCTAGTCAGCATGTAAGGCTGTGCTGCCATACAGTTAAACAACCCTTCTGTACCAGATGCCTGTGAACCTAAATGACCCACTGTCTTGTGAAATTCTCAGTGTGAGCAGCTGTGGTGATGTAATGTCCTTGTGTGGAGATGAACCTTCAGCTATCCATTATCAGTTTCTCTTGTTACATGATGTGATAAAAGTATTGGTTCTGTAACTGTGTGTGTGTGTGTGTGTGTGTGTGTCACACTTTTGGTAATACCTATCAAAAACATCAGATGTGATGATGCGGTTGCCATGGTTACTAAAAGTCTCCCATTTGTTCTTTTCCCCACCCCCATAAGTGAGAGTGCGAGCACTTCTTGTAATGGAGGAGGTTAAGGAGGAAGAGGGAAGAGAAGAATGAACGTTGATGTCTGGCCTTTAAAAGCACTATGGCTCACAATGATAGTTGTCAGTTACATTTTACCATCAAAAATATTGTAATCAGATTACAGATAATTTGGAAAAACTAGATGATTACTTCTTGGATTACTTTTAAATTCAGAAAGGATGTTTGCGAGAAAAAACTAATTTGACACCTTTCTGTTATTCCATTAATTAATCAAAACCAAATGGGGGCCACATGGAGGTCAGGGCCCCTGGTCACGTGCCCTTCGTGCCTGGTCGGTAATTTGGCCATGATTACTACAAGTTTAGATAGCTGGCCATTAGACTAACTTACCAACAAAAAAAAACATGTTTGCTGACATGGGCTAATTGAGTGTCTGTGAGTGACTGACATAACAAGAGGAAAACTACTGATGGACAACCAAATTGACAACCAAATTCGAAACTGAACCGTGTTAATTATGTTATTCTAACTCTCAACAGTAAGTTGAAATCCTGACTGAGTTTCTAAATGTTAATACATTTGGCCTTGGTTCTAAATTACCTGCTTATGTCACTTATGCTGAGTACACCAAATGTTATTGTGTAATAAAATTACTTCCAGGTGCAGGGCATTAGCTCAACACCTACATTGAATTTAAGGTGTTTATTAGTGTTTTTTTTTACCTTGGATTTTTTTTTACACAGGAATGCACACGTCGGTGGGGAACATAGGTGTGTATAAACGCCTCAGGCCAAAGCTGTTCCTTCAAAACACAATGTACAGTATGTGGTCATAAACACCATGTTGGTGTTAGGCACCTCAATCGAGGTTAAGTGTACTGTTCCTCCCTGTAACTAGGGTGGAAATACCCCGGAGTGCTGATCTAGAATCAGATCATCACTTAAAGTAATGTAAACTACACTGACTCAAGAACATAAACTGATGTCAGGTCTGCCGGGTGTTCTATGGTCTGTTTCCATAAAGAATGTTGGCTGGATCTTTAGTCCCCCATTAATAGGTATTACCAACTCACTTCTCAAACAGTCGTGAGATAACACTGCGTTTGAATCATCATAGATTTTAGACCCTCGGGGGAATTTAGGAAGTGGCAACAGTCTTCAGATGTGTTTTGCTTACAGTGATATTCTGCAAACACAAATTCTGCATCCACGGTAAACACTACCGTCAGCTAAAGTATATATTAATTTTAAAAGCCTGATATAGTGGCCTGCTCTATAACGAGCCTTTGATTGAATCCTGGCCTGTTGCCTAACAGAACAAAAAGCTTTCCTCTTGGTCTAACTAGGCAAAACAGTGACGCCATGTGGCAAGTTAGAGTACTGCATGCAGAGTTACATTTAAATCAACAGTATGTGAGAGAGAGGCAAAATGAGTGATAACAAGAAAAAAGCTTTAACTAGGTCATTGCTGATCAAATGGTTAGCAGGCACTGTGGATCTTGTATATGATTACTGGTTGCACTAGTTTTAAAACTCAATTCTCTCACATACTGTTGATTTAAATGTAACTCTGCATGCAGTACTCTAACTTGCCACATGGCGTCACTGTTTTGCCTAGTTAGACCAAGAGGAAAGCTTTTTGTTCTGTTAGGCAACAGGCCAGGATTCAATCAAAGGCTCGTTATAGAGCAGGCCACTATATCAGGCTTTTAAAATTAATATATACTTTAGCTGACGGTAGTGTTTACCGTGGATGCAGATCTCTGCAAACATCAGAGAAAATGTCTTTAAAAGGCGTATTGTAGGCGGTCTAGTGCACTGCTCTACAATGTGTCTTGGATTGAATCCATGTCAGTCATTTAACATGGGGTTTGTAATAATTCCTGGGGGATATGTCACCATGTGGAGTGTCTGTGACCCACAGGATTCTACTGTCTGTTGTCATGGTTACCATAGCGTCAACGACACAGCACCCAGCCATATTGGCCACAGATGTCCGTTTTCAGTCACATACATTGTCAATGATCTGTGTCTACAGTAAGAAACATGACATTGTTACATGATGAATGACACAAATGTGCGGCGAGATTGTCCACATTTCATTTCTTACTTTGATCAATGCTGGAAAACATCATAACAGTCGTACTCATGGCTCCTCCTGGCTACAATCCCTCCTCGTCTAATTCCAAAGTGCTGTCTGTCTGTCTGTCTGTCTGTCTGTCTGTCAGTGTGATCACAGTGTTTACTTCACAGTAATGGTTGAGATCATGGCCCTCTCCACTGTGTCTCTCTCTCTTCTGACATCTGTTCCTACAGCCTGTCTGTCTGTGCTGCAAATGGCACCTTTCTCTCATTAGTCATTTGAACCCTATCGGTCCACTATAAATGAGAGAACATTTCCCCCCACTTCCTGTGAAGACAGCATCCCTGGCTGAAAGACAGACTGCAGTCGAGATGTGTAGTCTAGATGTAGGTCAGTATGAGAGTGAGGCCCAGTGTCCTGCTGTGAGACCTTAATTTAGACCAAGGTTACGTTAGGTGATTATTACATAATACTTAGTGCACTTCAAAGTAGGTATGCACACTTCAACATAAGTGGGTTCTCCACAACAAGTGTAGAGTAAAGTGTCTCTTTCCAAGCAAATTGGTACTCCAAAATAAGAGTACACTTCACTGTGGGCTCTACTCTAAAGTGTAAACATTCCTGCTGAAGTTAACAGGAACTTCACACCCAACAGTAAATGTGCACCACCTCCCACGCAGTAAGTACAGTCAGTGTGTGCCTGGGCCAGCAGTATGTGTGTGTGTGTGTGTGTGTGTGTGTGTGTGTGTGTGTGTGTGTGTGTGTGTGTGTGTGTGTACCAGTATGTGTGTGTGTGTGTGTGTGTGTGTGTGTGTGTGTGTGTGTGTACCAGTGTGTGTGTGTGTGTGTGTACCAGTGTGTGTGTGTGTACCAGTGTGTGTGTGTGTGTGTGTACCAGTATGTGTGTGTGTGTGTGTACCAGTATGTGTGTGCCTTTGCCAGTGTGTGTGTGTGTGTGTGTGTGTGTGTGTGTGTGTGTGTGTGTGTACCAGTATGTGTGTGTGTGTGTGTACCAGTATGTGTGTGCCTTTGCCAGTGTGTGTGTGTGTGTGTGTGTGTGTGTGTGTGTGTGTGTGTGTGTGTGTGTGTACCAGTATGTGTGTGTGTGTGTGTACCAGTATGTGTGTGCCTTTGCCAGTGTGTGTGTGTGTGTGTGTGTGTGTGTGTGTGTGTGTGTGTGTGTGTGTGTGTACCAGTATGTGTGTGTGTGTGTGTGTGTGTGTGTGTGTGTGTGTGTGTGTGTGTGTGTACCAGTGTGTGTGTGTGTGTGTGTACCAGTGTGTGTGTGTGTACCAGTGTGTGTGTGTGTACCAGTGTGTGTGTGCCTGCGTCGGTTCCCTCTCACATCCCAGTGTGATGTCTAAAACACCAGGAGCTGTCACATGATGTCTGCCAGGGCATTCCAAACATTCTGTGAGCAAACACCAACACACAGACCACAGCACCCACTATGAGGGCCATCCAGAGGCTACAGGACCAACACACAGACCACAGCACCCACTATGAGGGCCATCTAGAGGCTACAGGACCAACACACAGACCACAGCACCCACTATGAGGGCCATCCAGAGGCTACAGGGGAAACACACCAAAACAACCACCACTGGTGAGGAACACACATCGGCTGGAATGATGAAGAGCGGAGGGAGGGTATGGGCAAGGCGGCATAGAAACATGAGGTAGGTCACCTCCCAACTCTGCCCTTTGGAAGAATTTGGGGGAAGGAGGAGGCAGGGGAGATATGGACATTGTATCAGTGACTGGAAAGTTACCAACCGTCATGGTTGACCCTGCTGCTTGACCACCTATCCTCCTCTCATCCCCTAAACTGGACATTACACTGGACACCCTGCTGCTCGACCACCTGTCCTCCTCTCATCCCCTAAACTGGACATTACACTGGACACCCTGCTGCTCGACCACCTGTCCTCCTCTCATCCCCTAAACTGGACATTACACTGGACACCCTGCTGCTTGACCACCTGTCCTCCTCTCATCCCCTAAACTGGACATTACACTGGACACCCTGCTGCTCGACCACCTGTCCTCCTCTCATCCCCTAAACTGGACATTACACTGGACACCCTGCTGCTTGACCACCTGTCCTCCTCTCATCCCCTAAACTGGACATTACACTGGACACCCTGCTGCTCGACCACCTGTCCTCCTCTCATCCCCTAAACTGGACATTACACTGGACACCCTGCTGCTTGACCACCTGTCCTCCTCTCATCCCCTAAACTGGACATTACACTGGACACCCTGCTGCTTGACCACCTGTCCTCCTCTCATCCCCTAAACTGGACATTACACTGGACACCCTGCTGCTTGACCACCTGTCCTCCTCTCATCCCCTAAACTGGACATTACACTGGACTGGATGTTGAGGTCATCTATTTCATTCTCAACCATCATCCCAGCTAGTTTATTATCATCTGTCTGACACTGCTGACTACAGGGCTGACCACAGGACTGACTACATGGTTCACCACAGGGCTGACTACAGGGCTGACCACAGGACTGACTACATGGTTCACCACAGGGCTGACTACATGGTTCACCACAGGGCTGACTACATGGTTCACCACAGGGCTGACTACATGGTTCACTACATGGTTCACCACAGGGCTGACTACATTGTTCACTACAGGGCTGACTTCATGGTTCACTACAGGGCTGACTACATGGTTCACTACAGGGCTGACTACATGGTTCACTACAGGGCTGACTACATGGTTCACTACAGGGCTGACTACATGGTTCACTACAGGGCTGACCACAGGGCTGACTACATGGTTCCCTACAGGGCTGACCACAGGGCTGACTACATGGTTCACTACAGGGCTGAATACATGGTTCACCACAGGGCTGACTACATGGTTCCCTACAGGGCTGACCACAGGGCTGAATACATGGTTCACCACAGGGCTGACCACATGGTTCACTACAGGGCTGACCACAGGGCTGACTACATGGTTCACTACAGGGCTGACCACATGGTTCACTACAGGGCTGACTACATGGTTCACTACAGGGCTGACTACATGGTTCACTACAGGGTTGACTACATGGTTCACTACAAGGCTGACCACATGGTTCACTACAGGGCTGACTACAGAGCTGACTACATGGTTCACTACAGGGCTGACCACAGAGCTGACTACATGGTTCACTACAGGGCTGACCACAGAGCTGACTACATGGTTCACTACAGGGCTGACTACAGGGCTGACTACATGGCACACTACAGGGCTAACTACAGGGCTGACTACATGGCTGACTACATGGTACACTACAGGGCTGACTACATGGTTCACTACAGGGCTGACTACATGGTTCACTACAGAGCTGACTACATGGTTCACTACAGGGCTGACTACATGGTACACTACAGGGCTGACTACATGGTACACTACATGGCTGACTACATGGTACACTACATGGCTGACTACATGGCTGACTACATGGTACACTACAGGGCTGACTACATGGTCCACTACATGTTTCACTACAGGGCTGACTACATGGCTGACTACATGGCTAATCACTGGGCTGACTACAGGGCTGACTACATGGCTGACTGCATGGCTGACTACATGGCTGAACACATGGCTGCCCACAGTGCTGACTACATGGCTGACTGCATGGCTGAACACATGGCTGACTACATGACTGACCACATGGCTGACTACATGGCTGACTACATGGCTGACTACATGGCTGACCACAGTGCAGTAAATGTCAAACAGACACTGTGACAATCTGTCCAGATCTGACTATCTACACGTCTCTCACTCCCTCTTCTTCCTCTGTTCAGTCCAGTGTAAAGTCCCTTTAATGCTACCACTGAATGCTACCACTGAATGCTACCACTGAATGCTACCACTGAATACTACCACTGAATGCTACCACTGAATGCTACCACTGAATGCTACCACTGAATACTACCACTGAATGCTACCACTGAATACTACCACTGAATGGGCCTATTATTATCAAGTAGTACAGGTCTTGGTGACTTGAAATTGTCAAACTCTCAACACTGAGTTGCAAACATGAAAAGGGACTGGGACTATGTCTACCTGCCCCCACCAAACTACTCTGATGACTTGGTCACAGTGACCCAACAAGCCAAATGGCAGGCAGGTTGCCGGGAACATGCTGAGGTGTTGTAATGCTAGCTGTGACGCTAGGTAGCGTAGCCACTAATAGCACTGAAGGTGTGAGAGGGAATGGTGTGGAAACACTGCTGCTGCTACCATAGGGTAGTGGGTGGTGTCAACCTACAGCAAGCTGCCAAGCAGTGAGTGAGAGAGAAAGAGAGAGCTACACACACACACACACATATATATATACACACAAAAGAGAGAGACAGAAATAAAGAGAGAGAGACAGAAATAAAGAGTGAGAGAGACAGAAAGAGACATGGAGATGGCAGGCATAACAAGGCATTTATTGGCACAGTGTTGACAGCCAGCAGAGAGAGAATGAAATATGAACCTCCAGCCTTCCTTCACACCCAGGTCAGCAATCAGTGAACTTCAGCATATCTCTACATGTCTCGACCTCGGTCCCTCCATCTCTCCCTCCCTCTCTTTACCCTACTATATTTTTCTCTTTGCATTTCTCCCTTTATCTACCTCTTTTCATGTATCTCTCCCCCCCCCTCTCCTCTCAGTAAGCCTCTCTCTCGTGTCAGTATCTCTCTCTGCAGGCTGTCTCCTGAGTGCCAACAAATGTGCTTCTAATCAGGTGCAGGACAGTGTGGGGTATATTTAACATGTCCCCGGGGCAGCCATTAAGATACCGCAGATACTCTCTCCACCAACCAGGCTCAGGGGAGGGCGCGTTCCTCTGCCCAGGCGTTGCTGACACATGCCAGATCATACAACGCCTGGATAGGTATTGTAACTGCAGCTAACCACATCAGAAAGTTACAGCGATCTGTCAGTTGATGCATGCAACGTCTGAGCAGGGGACATGACCCAGGTCCCTCAACGCAGCCAAAACACCCTGAAACACTCACCTAGTGTCAATGGGGAACAACTTGAGGTGGAGGGACACCGTCCTGGAGTCATTACTCTCCCTGGGACTTAAATTATCAACTTATGTCACAATCAAGCCAAAACCAATGACTTAGGTCAATGGTACAACACATCGCTCTGGTTGTGACCGTTGGCAAAACGGGATGGTTTAACAGTTTGTGTGTTCAGTTGAGGAATGACTTAGGTCAGTTCTTGCCAGTCACTGTCCTGCTGGATTCTGTTTGTCCCTTCCTGACATGTCCCTTCCTAATGTCATTGATTGGCTAAGGGCTCTGTACACACACACACACCTGTTTTGCCAGCTCAAAACCAATCAGAAGAGGTGGATGAGAGCCAGCCCCCCCCAGGGAAGGAGGAAGTAGCTCTGCTTTAAATCATATAGGACCTCCTCAACCAAACACATGAGGTAGTAGCACAATGACAGTATAGAAAAGAGCAGCGTTGGATCTCAGAGCTGGGTTGTCTCAGCGATTAGGAAAAAGCCAAGGAAAACTGTTGCCTGGCTGCACACGTCCATCCACTGGTTTTCATCTCAGATAGACCCTGAAGGCACAGTGACACACCCTCCCTTTCTCCACATCTCTTGCATGTACTCTACCCACACAAAGAATAAGTCATAAAACATACCACATTCTCTTTAAGGATATATTATAAACCCCCCGCCAAAAAAGTGCTCATTATTGTCATCGTGATTTTCTTTATTACAAAGTATGTAAATACAGGCAACTGAGGTATATCCGTCTGTCGTTCTACAGGTGAGATGGTTGTGTGTGTGTGTGTAGGAGGGAGAACTTACACACAGAAAGCTGTGTGAGTGGACATGGCAACATAAACGGGTGGCATTGTTGAGAAATGGCATGTTTTGAGTCCCATGACACATTGTGGACTGAACCTCATTTCCCCTTACATAGAAAAGCTAAAAGGAGAGTGTGTTTCAAACCAGGATTTACCAAACACCTTAACAGGCGCAAATATTCTCCCAGAAAGGAATAAAGAGACAAAAACTTAACACTTAGTAAATCTGTACCTTAAAGACACCGTGCGAATGATGAAAATCAACAAGGACATGTTTTGTTTGCCGTGTCTGTGTGTTAAAAAAAAAAAAAATCTTTGGCGTAAACAGTGTGTGTGGGGGGGGGTCCAGCTACAAACCTGACTTCCTCAGCACCCCCACACACACACACAAACAGCAGTAGCACCATGGTTCATGCAAGGCTTCATCAGTTTGTTGAAAAATGTAGTGGTTACATCCGGATAAAAACATACATCAAAAATACAAAAACACACACATACTGAACACCAGAGGAGGCTGGTGGGAGGAGCTATAAGAGGACGGGCTCATTGTAATGGTTGGAATGCAATAAAAAGGAAACGTGGAAACAACGTTTCACTCCGTGTTTGGTACCATTCCAATGATTCCATTCCAGCCATTGTAATGAGACCGTCCTTCTATAGCTCCTCCCACCAGCCTCCTCTGCTGGACAGAGCAGTTTGAATCGTGGTCACATTCTTGCTGTAAAATAAAAATAGCAATGTTTGATGCATGTCAATTCCTGACCAGCTAAGTCACCCAACTGATTCCAAGGCAACAACTTACATTTTTGGTGCAATGCTTGTAGACATAAATAGTTGGCATCCATTTAGAAACATTTAACATATACAGAAAAACATTTATGAAATGCTTATTATACTCATTGGTGTATATTCAGTAAAATAAAATGTGATTTTCTTAAATATACAATAAAATAGAATCCCCCTAGTGTGACTATTGATTACTGTCAACGTATATTGATCTAGAATGTATTGATATACAGTGTACATTTTGGTTTATATTGAGGCCCACCTCAGTGTAAAACAAATAGAATTTGGGACAAACAGAGCTACAGTTTAGAATAAGTGGATATTTGTCTGTTGTTCAAGATGCTCAAATTAGTCTCACATTTTGTATACAAATAAAATAATTAATCATGATTGAAATGCAGCGGGGGAAAAAAGTATAATTGAAAAGTACATTTTCAAACAAAAAAAAACAAAAAATAAGATTGTGAATTGACGTGACTGCATCCCGTGGAAAGCAGTGACCTGGCGGATCTGGTGAAGAGTCTGGGAGCTGGCTATGAACAGCACTCTGTAGTCCATTGAATCTGTTTGTTCTGTAGTCAGTGTAGCAGTCCTGGTCCACCCTGCAGGGAACATAGAACATACCCCTGTTCCAGACTAGTGCTCTAACAGTCAGTGGGAAAGGTGAGGTGGTTAGGAAGGGGAAGAGGACACAAGCCCACTTCTCACCCCCTACCAGCCTCAGGGCAGGCTAGTGTCAAGACTACAGTATCACCAGACTCGGCAGATATTGTCAGGCACCATGTAGCTGTTCTTGGGACAGTTGAAGGCCTTGGCAAACTCTGGGAAGTTCTGGAGAGACCCCAGGACCCTGAACAGGAAACAGGAAATGGTCATCACTGGCCAGAATGACAAGGCAATCCCCACACCTGGTGTCCCAGGTCTAAATCACACTCATTCAAATTAAATAAGGTAAACCAGAGACACTGAGGGCCACAAAGAGTTAATATGGAGAGAGATGGGGTTAGTGGAAGAGGAAGTGGCATTGAGTGATACAGGAGAGGAATGAAATTATGGCGTGAGAGATCGTACCTGAACTTCCCTGGACTGTGTACTTCTACTTTGATGGAGTTGACAGCTTGTTGTGGTCGATGTGTTCCACACCACACCTGGAGGAAGAGACAGTAGTATGATAGGGAGTGACAACCATTAATCCCCTTAACCATCCATCCAGCCATCCATCCCCTTAACCATCCATCCAGCCATCCATCCCCTTAACCATCCATCCAGCAATCCCCTTAACCATCCATCCAGCCATCCCCTTAACCATCCATCCATTTAACCATCCATCCATCCATCCCCTTAACCATCCATCCATCCATCCCCTTAACCATCCATCCATCCCCTTAACCATCCATCCACCCATCCCCTTAACCATCCATCCAACCATCCCCTTAACCATCCATCCACCCATCCCCTTAACCATCCATCCATCCATCCATCCCCTTAACCATCCATCATCCATCCATCCCCTTAACCATCCATCCATCCCCTTAACCATCCATCCAGCCATCCCCTTAACCATCCATCCATTTAACCATCCATCCATCCATCCCCTTAACCATCCATCCATCCATCCATCCCCTTAACCATCCATCCATCCATCCCCTTAACCATCCATCCATCCACCCATCCCCTTAACCATCCATCCACCCATCCCCTTAACCATCCATCCACCCATCCCCTTAACCATCCATCCACCCATCCCCTTAACCATCCCCTTAACCATCCATCCATCCACTTAACCATCCAACCATCCACTTAACCATCCATCCATCCCCTTAACCATCCATCCACCCATCCCCTTAACCATCCATCCACCCATCCCCTTAACCATCCATCCATCCATCCCCTTAACCATCCATCCATCCATCCCTTAACCATCCATCCATCCATCCCCTTAACCATCCATCCATCCATCCCCTTAACCATCCATCCTTCCCCTTAACCATCCATCCACCCATCCCCTTAACCATCCATCCACCCATCCCCTTAACCATCCATCCACCCATCCCCTTAACCATCCATCCACCCATCCCCTTAACCATCCATCCACCCATCCCCTTAACCATCCATCCATCCCCTTAACCATCCATCCATCCCCTTAACCATCCATCCATCCATCCCCTTAACCATCCATCCATCCCTTAACCATCCATCCATCCCTAAACCATCCATCCATCCATCCCTAAACCATCCATCCATCCATCCCTAAACCATCCATCCACCCATCCCCTTAACCATCCATCCATCCATCCCCTTAACCATCCATCCCCTTAACCATCCATCCCCTTAACCATCCATCCCCTTAACCATCCATCCCCTTAACCATCCATCCATCCATCCCCTTAACCATCCATCCATCCATCCCCTTAACCATCCATCCATCCACTTAACCATCCATCCATCCCCTTAACCATCCATCCATCCCCTTAACCATCCATCCATCCCCTTAACCATCCATCCATCCCCTTAACCATCCATCCACCCATCCCCTTAACCATCCATCCACCCATCCCCTTAACCATCCATCCACCCATCCCCTTAACCATCCATCCATCCCCTTAACCATCCATCCATCCATCCCCTTAACCATCCATCCATCCATCCCCTTAACCATCCATCCATCCACTTAACCATCCATCCATCCCCTTAACCATCCATCCCCTTAACCATCCATCCACCCATCCCCTTAACCATCCATCCATCCCTTAACCATCCATCCATCCATCCATCCCTTAACCATCCATCCACCCATCCCCTTAACCATCCATCCATCCCCTTAACCATCCATCCATCCCCTTAACCATCCATCCATCCCCTTAACCACCCATTCCCTTAACCATCCATCCACCCATCCCCTTAACCATCCATCCACCCATCCCCTTAACCATCCATCCACCCATCCCCTTAACCATCCATCCACCCATCCCCTTAACCATCCATCCATCCATCCATCCATCCCCTTAACCATCCATCCATCCATCCCCTTAACCATCCATCCCCTTAACCATCCATCCATCCCCTTAACCATCCATCCATCCATCCCCTTAACCATCCATCCATCCCCTTAACCATCCATCCATCCCCTTAACCATCCATCCATCCATCCCCTTAACCATCCATCCACCCATCCCCTTAACCATCCATCCACCCATCCCCTTAACCATCCATCCACCCATCCCCTTAACCATCCATCCACCCATCCCCTTAACCATCCATCCACCCACCCATCCCCTTAACCATCCATCCATCCATCCCCTTAACCATCCATCCCCTTAACCATCCATCCATCCATCCCTTAACCATCCATCCATCCCTAAACCATCCATCCATCCATCCCTAAACCATCCATCCATCCCTAAACCATCCCCTTAACCATTCATCCATCCACCCATCCCCTTAACCATCCATCCATCTATCCCCTTAACCATCCATCCCCTTAACCATCCATCCACCCATCCCCTTAACCATCCATCCACCCACCCATCCCCTTAACCACCCATCCATCCCCTTAACCATCCATCCATCCATCCCCTTAACCATCCATCCATCCCCTTAACCATCCATCCATCCCCTTAACCATCCATCCATCCCCTTAACCATCCATCCATCCCCTTAACCATCCATCCATCCCCTTAACCATCCATCCATCCCCTTAACCATCCATTCACTTAACCATCCATCCACCCATCCCCTTAACCATCCATCCACCCATCCCCTTAACCATCCATCCACCCATCCCCTTAACCATCCATCCATCCATCCCCTTAACCATCCATCCCCTTAACCATCCATCCATCCCTTAACCATCCATCCATCCACCCATCCCCTTAACCATCCATCCCCTTAACCATCCATCCATCCATCCCCTTAACCATCCATCCACCCATCCCCTTAACCATCCATCCACCCATCCCCTTAACCATCCATCCATCCATCCCCTTAACCATCCATCCCCTTAACCATCCATCCATCCCTTAACCATCCATCCATCCATCCATCCCCTTAACCATCCATCCACCCATCCCCGTAACCATCCATCCACCCATCCCCTTAACCATCCATCCACCCACCCATCCCCTTAACCATCCATCCACCCACCCATCCCCTTAACCATCCATCCATCCCTTAACCATCCATCCCCTTAACCATCCATCCATCCATCCCTAAACCATCCATCCCTAGACCATCCATCCATCCATCCCCTTAACCATTCATCCATCCATCCATCCCCTTAACCATTCATCCATCCACCCATCCCCTTAACCATCCATCCATCTATCCCCTTAACCATCCATCCCCTTAACCATCCATCCCCTTAACCATCCATCCCCTTAACCATCCATCCCCTTAACCATCCATCCCCTTAACCATCCATCCACCCACCCATCCCCTTAACCATCCATCCATCCCCTTAACCATCCATCCATCCCCTTAACCATCCATCCATCCATCCCCTTAACCATCCATCCATCCATCCCCTTAACCATCCATCCATCCATCCCCTTAACCATCCATCCATCCATCCCCTTAACCATCCATCCATCCATCCCCTTAACCATCCATCCCCTTAACCATCCATCCATCCCCTTAACCATCCATCCATCCCCTTAACCATCCATCCATCCATCCCCTTAACCATCCATCCATCCCTTAACCATCCATCCATCCACCCATCCCCTTAACCATCCATCCCCTTAACCATCCATCCATCCATCCATCCCCTTAACCATCCATCCCCTTAACCATCCATCCATCCATCCCCTTAACCATCCATCCATCCATCCCCTTAACCATCCATCCACCCATCCCCTTAACCATCCATCCACCCACCCATCCCCTTAACCATCCATCCACCCACCCATCCCCTTAACCATCCATCCACCCACCCATCCCCTTAACCATCCATCCATCCCTTAACCATCCATCCATCCATCCCCTTAACCATCCATCCAGCCATCCCCTTAACCATCCATCCAGCCATCCATTTAACCATCCATCCAGCCATCCCCTTAACCATCCATCCACCCATCCCCTTAACCATCCATCCACCCATCCCCTTAACCATCCATCCACCCATCCCCTTAACCATCCATCCACCCATCCCCTTAACCATCCATCCACCCATCCCCTTAACCATCCATCCATCCCCTTAACCATCCATCCATCCCCTTAACCATCCATCCATCCCCTTAACCATCCATCCATCCCCTTAACCATCCATCCATCCCCTTAACCATCCATCCATCCCCTTAACCATCCATCCATCCCCTTAACCATCCATCCATCCCCTTAACCATCCATCCATCCATCCATCCCCTTAACCATCCATCCATCCATCCCCTTAACCATCCATCCACCCATCCCCTTAACCATCCATCCATCCACCCATCCCCTTAACCATCCATCCATCCACCCATCCCCTTAACCATCCATCCATCCAGTCTGACCTGAGCAAAGTTGAGAAAGAAGAGTTGTTGATGGTTGAGGTTTATTCCAGGCAGGAGAGGCTCATTCCCATTCTTCTCCACATAGTTCAGGTAGGCCTAAAATCATAACACCACCACTTACATCCTCTCTGGCCTGAAATCATTCCATCCTCTCTGGCCTGAAATCATTCCATCCTCTCTGGCCTGAAATCATTCCATCCTCTCTGGCCTGAAATCATTCCAACCCCACTGGCCTGAAATCATTCCAACCCCACTGGGCTGAATTCATTACAACACCACATCCATAACAGAGTTAGACTCATTTTACACTCATCCTCTGAGCTTCCGCACATACAGTATTACTGGGTACAATAGGCCTGAAATCAACAACACCACTTTGCCTTTAGGAAAGATACAAAGACACCTTATTAGCCTTTAATACTTTACAATAAATACATTGCCTTCCGAAAGTATTCACACTCAACTTTTTCCAAAGTTTGTTGTGTTGCAAAGTGGGATTAAAATAGTTGTCATTTTTTGTCAACGATCTACACGAAATACCCTGTGAAGTCAAAGTGGAAGACCAATTCTAACAAAAAAAATTATGAAAAATAAAACACTAATATATCTTGATTAAATAATGATTCAAACCCGAGTCAATTCATGTTAGAATCATCTTTGGCAGCGATTACAGCTGTGAGTATTTCTGGGTAAAACTCAAAGCTTTGAACACCTAGATTGTACAATATTTGCACATTATTCTTCAAGCGCTCAAGTTGGTTGTTGATCATTGCTAGACAGGCATTTTCAAGTCTTGCCACAGATTTAACTTCTTATGGTTGCATCCCGCTACCGGGATTGATATGACAGCAGCTAGTGAAAGTGCAGGGCGCCAAATTCAAACAACAGAAATCTCATAATTAAAATTCCTCAAACATACATGTGTCTTATATCATTTTAACGGTAATCTTGTTGTTAATCCCACCAAAGTGTCCGATTTCAAATATGCTTTTCAGCGAAAGCACTACAAACGATTATGTTAGGTTACCACCAAACCACAGCCATTTTTCCAGCGAAAGATAGCTTTCACAAAAAGCAGAAATAGAGATAAAATTAATCACTAACCTTTGATTATCTTCATCAGATGACACTCATAGGACTTCATGTTACACAATACATGCATGTTTTGTTTGATAAAGTTCATATTTATAACAAAAAATCTGAGTTTACATTGGCGCATTACATTCACTAGTTCCAAAAACATCAAGTGATTTTGCATAGCCACATCGTTTCAACAGAAATACTCATCATAAATGTAGATGATAATACAAGTTATACACATGGAATTATAGATATACCTCTCCTTAATGCAACCGCTGTCAGATTTCAAAAAAACTTTACAGAAAAAGCAAATCATGCAATAATCTGAGACGGAGCTCAGAACAATAGCCAAATTAGCCGTCATGTTGGGGTCAACAGAAACCAGAAAATACATGATAAATGTTTCCTTACTTTTGATGAACTTCATCAGAATGCAGTCCTTGGAATCCCCGGTCCACAATAAATGCTTGAATTGTTCGATAATGTCCGTTATTTATGTCCAATTAGCTACTTTGGTTAGCACGTTAGCGGTAAACAATTCCAAAGTCACAAAGCGCATCCACTATAACGTGACGAAACGTCCAAAAGTTCCGTAACAGTCAGTAGAAACGTGTCAAACGATGTACTGAATCAATCTTTAGAATGTTGTTAACATACATCTTGAATAACGTTCCAACCGGAGAATTAGATTGACTTCAGAAGAGCGGTGGAACAGAGGTCCTCCTCATGTGAAGGCGCGTGTTCAATGCGTGGTCACCTCATGGCAATGATTACTAATTCCTGTCTCCTTCGGCCCCCCTTCACATTAGAGTCATCAGACAAAGTTCTATTGACATCTAGTGGAAGCCGTAGGAAGTGAAAACTCATCAATATCTCGCTGTAATTTCAATGAGAGCTTGGTTGAAAATCTGCCACCTCAGAAACAATTCAAACAGGAAGTGGAACTTCTCATGTTTTTGCCTGCCATATGAGTTCTGTTATACTCACAGATATAATTCAAAGTTTTAGAAACTTCAGAGTGTTTTCTATCCAATACGAATAATAATATGCATATATTAGCAACTAGGACTGAGGAGCAGGCAGTTTACTATGGGCACCTCTGTGCACCTTTCATCCAAGCTACTCAATACTGCCCCTGCAGCCATAAGAAGTTAAGCCGATTTAAGTCAAAACTAACTCAGGAACATTTAATGTCATCTTGGTTAGCAACTCCAGTGTATATTTCGTCTTGTGTTTTAGGTAGGGTTGGGTGCTATGAAGATGTTCATATTGTCATACTGTCTTGCTCTTATCCTGGGATTTACGGTATTGCCGGCGTAGTCCACAAGGGGGCGTAAAAAACCCTGCATACATTCTGATAAAATCAGCACAAGTAATAGCTAAATATGCTAACAAGTGCAAACAAAAACAAACAAATTGCAAAGACAGGCAATCCAGCTCATAAAGTTATACATGTATGTGTAGGAGCTACCAAATGTCATTTTTGGTGAGTTAGGACATTTATAAGTGAATGTGAACGGTAGACATTCACTTATAAATGTTTTTCTTTTCTGAAGGAAGAAGAGTACTGGCTCTGGAGCAGCTTGTGTACACGCTGTGTCTGTGTGGAGTCTGGAGTCACTAGGTCAACGGGTCTGCCTGCTCTGCTCAAAGAAGAGGGGGGGGGGGGGGGGACAGTCCAGCCGAGAACAGACAGGAGAAATCAAAAGATAGCAGTGGCAGCTGTACAGAACTCATCCTAAGGACTTTGCCTTCTCAACCACGGCAGAAAGCCAACACTATATGATGTCACCTTATTAATTCATCCACTAGATAACTAGCAAGTTAAACTTAGGGGTCACATTAATGCAGAATTGTGAGTTTTTCACGCAGGAGAAAACAATTGAATGCATAAGAAATATTCTGCTACATTTTGTAAACGCAGATCAAAAATACTTATTGTAATTTCTGCTCAGCATCAGACACATTTAGTTCTTCAGTTGCACTTCTCCACTTCGATGAGAATTCACAAACGGGAATGCTATCAGCAGCCAGCGCTCTGACTGATGTGTAGCTACTTTTCTCGCTGTAGCAAGCCTACCTTTCTCCGGTAAAATGCAAGATTACCATTAAGCAAAACATTAGGAAATGAAGCTGGCTACATTCTTTCTATAATAAACATTAGAAATATGATGGCCATGCTTCCCTTAATAAAAAACAATTTTTTTAACTAGGCAAGTCAGTTAAGAACAAATTCTTAATTACAATGACGGCCTACCATGGCCAAACCCGGATGACACTGGGCCAATTGTGCACCGCTCTATGGGACTCCCAATCACGGCCGGATGTGATACAGCCTGGAATCTAACCAGGGACTGTAGTGATGCCTCTTGCACTGAGATGCAGTGCCTTAGACCACTGCGCCACTTGTTGCGCCACTCAGGAGCTTTTGCAAAAAAGACCTCGCATTTTCATTGTAAGCTCATTTACTTGTGTTGCCGCCAGACAAATAGCGTTGCACTTCTGTTGTCATCTGATAAAAATTAAGCCATTTTCTGCCAAATGTGTTGCAATATTGTATTTTCTGTGAAGGAAAACTATAGTTGCACATCCCTGATCATTCTTGAAGCAAAAAAATAAACAAACATGAATTGAAATATAAATGTGACCCCTGTCAATACACAGCTGGAATCACCGGCTCCCACTTTCTCCTATTGTGCTATTTATAAATGTTCTGGGGAACTACTGCAAGATTCATCATGTAAAATAATGGGACAGGTGAGAACAGGTGAAATTAACACAATCTGCTGTATATGCTAACAATTGCACAAGTTGACTGCAAGTATTTCCTTAAAAAGTAGCTACAAATATAAAAATGTATTGAAAAGATTCAAAATAGTTTTGATGGTATTGAAAAAGCATCCTGTGGGTATTTCCAAATACCCCAGTATACTGGTATTGTCCTGCTGAAAGGTGGATTTGTCTCCCGGTGTCTGTTCAAAAGCATGGTCATAATGCTTCCAAGGTCAAATCATGACGTCGGTGATTTTCTGGTCGGAAAGTCGGAGCTCTAGAAAGATACCCACGTTTCCGAGGAGGGTTGACCATTGACATTTCCCCCCCCCCCCCCAGTTGGATCTCGTTTTCTCTGTTTGTTTTGGACACATTAGTCTCAGCGGAGGGAGAGAGCAGAAGAGGGTCTGCCTCTCATGGCCCCTGCTCTCTCCTTCCTTTCCTACGGTGAGACTGTCCAGAGAGAGGGGGCACCGTCTTACACCTGATGGCGAAACTCAAGTCAAACTGCATCGGCTTCATGCACAAATTCATGTTGTTCCTATGACCAGCGAAAGTGAAATATTCCTTGATATTAAAATAGACACAACGAGCCGCTAATAATAATAAAAAACGCAGGGCTATCGATACACGTGGTTACTCATTCATTGCAGCTGCAGTGGAAGTAGAGAGAAGCACATTTTATGTTTTATAATAGTGTTGAATAAAAACTGTTGACAGTGCCTATCTATCGTAAAGTAAAATATAATAAACGATCTTAAAGTATTAAAGTCCAATAAAGTAGTTGTCCATGTAAAGTATTAAAGGCTATTGAAGTACCCATCTACGGTGCCTACAGAAAGTATTCAGACCACAGATTGTGTGCACCGCCTGTTTTTTTTGCTTCTGTAAAATCTTTGTCTGTCCATGCCTACCTGGTACGACTGGCGAATCCCACCGTTGTCTGCAATGTTCTCTCCCAGAGTGTTATTCCCATTGAGCTGCTTACAGAAAAGAAAAACACAGATCAATACAGTCTGAAACATTTGTTGTTTTGGCTCTATACTCCAGCACTTTGGATTTTAAATGATACAATGACTGTCAGCTTTCATTTGAGACTATTTTTCATCCATATTGGGTGAACCGTTAAGAAATTACAGCACTTTTTGTACATAGTCTTCCCATTTTAGGGAAGCAGGACAAAAGTAGACGCCCAAAACTCATACCCCAAAGACATGCATTTTTTTGGAGGGTATCAAATCAAACTTTGTCACATGCACCAAATACAACAAGTGAAACGCTAACTTACAAGCCCTTAACCAACAGTGCAGTTCAAGAAGAGTTAAGAAAATATTTACCAAATAAACTAAAGTAAAAAATAATACAATAACGAGGCTATATACAGGGGGTATCGGTACCGAGTCAGTGTGCGGGGGTACAGGTTAGTTGAGGTAATTTGTACGTTTAGGTAGGGGTGAAGTGACTATGCATAGATACTAAACAGAGAGTAGCAGCAGTGTAAAAACAAATGGGGGGGGGGGGGGGGTCAAATGACCTCCCAGACTGTGTACATTGACACACGCCACCCCCCCCCACCTTTGTTTTTACACTGCTGCTACTCGCTGTTTATTATCTCTAGTCACTTTACCTCTACCTAATTACCTAGACTAACCTGTACCCCCGCACATTGACTCTGTATTTAGCCTCGTTATTGTTATTTTATTGTGTTAATTTTGACTAAATAAACTAAAGTTAAAATATTTCTTAACTCTATTTCATGAACTGCATTATTGGTTCAGGGCTTGTAAGTAAGCATTTCATGGTAAGGTCTACACCTGTTGTATTCGGCGCATGTGACAAATACAATTTGATGTGAACCCAGTGCACATTTCCTGGGAAAGAGAGGAGAAAAGAGAAAACAGATGCAGAGAAAAAGGAGAGGAGAGGTAAACATGCATTCAGTCCGTTGGCCAGGTCCCAGGAGAAGCTTCCATACTGGTCCACCATGCACTTGGACAGATTCACAAAGTTCTGGGTGGAGGTTGGCGTCCACCAATCCTTCAGGTCACCATCTTTATCATAGTTACGACCTGGCAACCGGACAAACAAACTCTGTTAAGGACAGCTGACCAGCTAGTCCACATGTCATAAAACAACACTTTCAAATTGGACTGTCCATTCTAATGACGCTAATTCTATGTGCACAGTCTCTTACCGTTGTCATCGAACCCGTGAGTGATCTCATGTCCGATCACCATGCCGATACCGCCAAAATTCAGAGACTTGGTCTGGCCTTTACCGAAGAACGGAGGCTGTAGGATGCCTGCTGGAAACACTGAGAGCATAGGAGGAGAGCGAGAGAAAGGAGCTCACATATCAGAAATGATGTGAGGAGACAGTAGCGGTGATGGGAGGAGACAGTAGCGGGGAGATGACAGTAGCGGTGATGGGAGGAGACAGTAGCGGTGATGGGAGGAGACAGTAGCGGTGATGGGAGGAGACAGTAGCGGTGATGGGAGGAGACAGTAGCGGGGAGATGACAGTAGCGGGGAGATGACAGTAGCGGGGAGATGACAGTAGCGGGGAGATGACAGTAGCGGGGAGATGACAGTAGCGGGGAGATGACAGTAGCGGGGAGATGACAATAGAGGTGATAGTAGAGAGGACTCTGTTACCTATTTGGTTTTTGCTTGAAGAGTAGAAAGCATTGACAATGGCTGCTCCCGTTACCCATCTGGTGATGAGACGGGAAGATGTTTCACATTAATTATGAACTCTTCCATGAATTATCAAACAGAAGTTAATAACTACTCTCATCTTAGCACTGTGGCTGCTATTTTAGCCAGCGCTGACAATGGGTTTTGGAAAGGGAGGATCTTACTCTTCTTTGTTGACTTTGACCCGTAGCTTCCTCAGACGTTTCTTCTGTATGTACTCCAGGTTCTGAAGGATATTCTCAAAGTACTCCTCTGCGCTGTAGCTCAACTAACACCAACACACAAACACATTGCATTGGTGTCAATGGCAAATATGAGAGTTTGAACCCTGTGTTCACTGGACCACATCCACTGATGAATTGCATTATAATGCTCTTTCAACACTCACATTTTTATACTCGTTATTCAGGTAGGTGTCATTCTTGATGTTGTTGGAGTAGCCAATCCGCTCTCGGATAGCTTGTGCCTATAGAGGATTGAAGAGTTTGAGGGGGATAATGACCGAGTAGAAGAGACAGACAGGTAGAAGAGAGACAAGTAAAACAAGACAGAAGAGACAGAGACAGAAGAGAGACAGGTAGAAGAGAGACAGACAGGTAAAACAGAGACAGGTAAAAAGGATCAGCCCGAGGTCAACATGTAGAAATCAATGGCAGGTGAGTCTCACCTTCTTGAAAATAAAGGAGAGCCGCACACTCTAGGAGCTCAGATGCTAAAATTGTATTACCAACATCGACAGCCAAGCTGTCTTCATCAGGGTATAATCACAAACACTGCGGGATGACTCGTTTATATAGTGTCAAAAGACACACAGGTGTCTGTAATCATGGCCAAGAGTGGCCTAATATCATTGGTTAATTCTCAAATATTAAAATGACATAAAGAACAGCATACAAAAAACAAATGGATAGCATACGATCATAGATTCATTTTAGACTACACAAGCTTACAAACAGTCTCACCTTCTCCTCAGCAGCCTTCTTGGTCTCTACATCCATCCATCTTAGGTGGTCTAAGTTACTGATGAACACCTCCCGGATCACAGAGATCATCTCTTCCATCTAACACACACACACACACTAGACATATCAGCATGTACTGATCATTTCACTAGTGGATCTCAGAACAGGTTCCTCTGAAATAGAACGTGTGTCACGTTCCTGACCTGTTTTCTGTTAGTTTTGTATGTGTTAGTTGGTCAGGACGTGAGTTTGGGTGGGCAGTCTATGTTTTCTGTTTCTATGTTGGTTTAAGGGTGACCTGATATGGCTCTCAATTAGAGGCAGGTGGTTTTCATTTCCTCTGATTGAGAGTCATATTAAGGTAGGTGTTTTCACACTGTTTGTTGTGGGTGGTTGTCTCCTGTGTCTGTGTTATGTTACGCCACATGGGACTGTTTCGGTTTTGTTTGTTCGGTTTATGTAGTCTGTTCCTGTTTTCATGCGTTCTTCGTTATACGTAAGTTCTTATGTTCAGGTGCGTCTACGTCGTTTGTTGTTTTGTAGTTAATCAAGTATAGTTCGTTTTGTGTCTTGTTTAAATAAATAATATGTCATCACACAACGCTGCATTTTGGTTCAATCCCTGCTCCTCCTCTTCGGATGAAGAGGAGGAGGAAAGCCGTTACAACGTGATAGATGTCTCCTTTCAGAATGTTAAGGAAAGAAATGCTTTAGAGTGAGCATTGAAATGTTATGGTTGTCATCGTGAGTTTAAAATAGCTGGGTATGTATAAGGGGGCTGACTGAACGTTTGATTGCTAATATGGGTGTTTGGATTATGATTTGTGTAAGAGTAAACTCAATGGTATGAGACCCTATTGTGTCAGCCAACAGGTCATCTGAACAGGCTTATGCATGCAAACACACACACAGTGCATGCTGCAAATTTTTTGGACATACAGGACAGTTAAGACACACAAGAGGGGAAATATGCAGTGTGGCACATCTAAAAAAGGGCAGCGATGCAATCAGATACCTCTACACACACAGGTGGTATTTAAATACACACACACTCCTGTGACATGTCACATGTGGCCAGTGGCTCCAGGTGTTACAGTGGCTCCAGGTGTTACAGTGGCTCCAGGTGTTACAGTGGCTCCAGGTGTTACAGTGTTACAGTGGCTCCAGGTGTTAGTGTTACAGTGGCTCCAGGTGTTAGTGGCTCCAGGTGTTAGTGGCTCCAGGTGTTACAGTGGCTCCAGGTGTTACAGTGGGCAGTGTGTGAGAGGCTCAGCACAATAACAGATGAGTAATATCCACACACACGATTCACTACCCCACTGCTGCTGTATCGTAAGTAAACATACAAGGCTTGGGTACACACAAACACTCTCCCCCCCACCCCCTCGTTAACCTCACCAGTTCTTTGCTCTCCCCAGAGAAGGCCTCCTCTACGTACAGTCTTCCTACTGCGTTGTCCATATTGTTGTTGACGTAGATGGCACACTGCCGCCACACCGCTGCCTCCGACGTGGTACCGTACAGCGCCTGCAGGGGACAACGCAGCATGGCTCATACTGATGACATCACACACACCAGAGAGATGGTGAGATGTAGGAAGAGAAGATGGTGTAGAGCGAAAGGAGGGAGGGAGAGTAAAAGGAGGAGATGACGTGTCTGTACCTTGCGGAAGGCTTTCCTGGTGTCCCTGTACTGCCTGCTCAGACCCACCACCATGTTCATGACAAAACGCCACACCATGTAATTCTGCAGGTCTCTGGAAACAACAACACAGGTACTACACCAGCAACTATCTACAATGCACTAGATTAGAATGTTTGATTAACTGATGCTTATCATCACTTTATAATTCTGTCTTTTTCAACGTTCTCACCTCAGTGTAATTGGCTAGGACAAGGTTGAGTCAATGTGCTCACCTCTTAGTGTACTTGGCCAGGACGGGGTTGAGTCGTCTGTAGTAGTTAGGTGCGTAGTTGATGACACTCTCTGTGTCAAGCACAGTGATGCCGACCGTCCCCATGATCTTCCTGGTGAAGTCACTCCAGTTAAACACCTGAGAAGAGGGGTTTATCATCAGACATAGTTAACAGAACAGAAAACTAAAGCATAGCACGCGCACACCCACACACAGTCTCTTACTTGTGTGTCGACCTCCAGGCTGAAGTTAGCATTGAGAACACCCAGCTCCATGTTGTTGTAGAGGAGAACTGGGTTGTTACGGTCCTCTGGAGTATCAGTGGCCTGTGGGGGGAGGGGGGATTCAGTACCCAACACCATTAACTGTATGTTTATCGAAAACAGGCACTGTTAGACACATCATAAATGCCTGTCTGTCAAACACTCAGCAGGGTAGGTCCGGACACCTCCAACAGCAACAAACAGCCTTTGGAGGCCAAGGAGTCCCTACACTGTAAATGTCAGTACCAGAACATTATGGTTCTATTGTAAAAGGCAGCAGTGTAGCACTGAGCAATGGGACCTGTTGATCTGTTACAAATCTGTTTAGAAAGAGCGCATGGGCTCAGGGCTTGGGTTCCACACCAACTGGTAAGAACCAGCACCACCTGGTTACCAAACCAACTGGTAAGAACCAGCACCACCTGGTTACCACACCAACTGGTAAGAACCAGAGCCGTAAAACATATATGGGTTAAGAACTTTTGTGAAAGAGCACAGTTTGAAAGATATGGCAAATAGAAAAACCGGATGTCAGAAATAGATGGGACAGGAGTAAGGTGGTAGGTTGAGGAAGGACAGGAGTAAAAACGAACAATAGAACTATTGTAAAATAGACTAAAATGTATGTAGTATGTAAAGCTGGAAGAAGAAGCCTCGGTGTTGTCCATTAGCTTACTCCATTTAGGGGTGGGAGAATTGTGATACAGTGAATTATAAGTGAAATAATCTGTCTGTAAACAATTGTTGGAAAAATGACTTGTGTCATGCACAAAGTAGATGTCCTAACCGACCTGCCAAAACCAGAGTTTGTTAACAAGAAATTTGTGGAGTGGTTGAAAAACGAGGTTTAATGACTCCAACCTAAGTGTATGTAAACTTCCGACTTCAACTGTATGTATGTATACCACCGGTCAAAAGTTTTAGAACACCTACTCATTCAATGGTTTTTCTTTATTTTTTCCTATTTTCTAGTAAAAATAAAGAAAAACCATTGAATGAGTAGGTGTTCTAAAACTTTTGACCGGTGGTATACATACAGTTGAAGTCGGAAGTTTACATACACTTAGGTTGGAGTCATTAAACCTCGTTTTTCAACCACTCCACAAATTTCTTGTTAACAAACTCTGGTTTTGGCAAGTAATAATAATAGTGAAGACATCAAAACTATGAAATAACACATATGGAAACATGTAGTAACCAAACAAGCGTTCTTTAAAATCAACAGTTTTCAGCTGTGCTAACATAATTGCAAAAGGGTTTTCTAATGATCAATTAGCATTTTAAAATTATAAACTTGGATTAGCTAACACAATGTGCCATTGGAACACAGGAGTGATGGTTGCTGATAATGGGCCTCTGTACGCCTATGTAGATATTCCTTTTTTATTTATATTTTTTAAATCAGCCGTTTCCAGCTACAATAGTCATTTACAACATTAACAATGTCTACACTATTTCTGATCAATTTTATGTTATTTTAAATGGACAAAAAAAATTGCTTTTCTTTCAAAAACAAGGAAATGTCTAAGTGACCCCAAACTTTTGAACGGTAGGATATGTAATATATAACGTAAATCAGCTGTGTTTGGATAGAATAAGTGTGACACCAATCAGGCCCCCGAGGACTGGAGTCGCCCACTCCCTGATATAGAGGATCCCTATTTTCTCTCATCTTCCCAGTCATTTGTTACAAAACAGCAGATCATAAGTAAAGCAGGTGTTCCTAAAGAAGGGGTGTTGATCTTACATTGGCGATGTCCTTCTCCAGCTCAATGACCCTGGTGACCTCCTCTCTGATCTGGGTCTCGTTGACCACTAGGCTGCGGTCGGTGCGGATCAGCTTGGCCACGTCTATCATGAACTGTTTGTATGCTCTACATGGCTGGGAGGACACACAGAAACACACCTTAAAAACGCGTATTGTAGTATCAACAGAAAAGAAGAGCGGTCAGAAGTTGTTGGGTAGCTAAGGAGGAATGAGAGATACTGTATTCACATCACTGTAAATATAAAGAGATACTGTATTCACATTACTGTAAATATAAAGAGATACTGTATTCACATTACTGTAAATATAAAGAGATACTGTATTCACATTACTGTAAATATAAAGAGATACTGTATTCACATTACTGTAAATATAAAGTGAGATACTGTATTCACATTACTGTAAATATAAAGAGAGATACTGTATTCACATTACTGTAAATATAAAGAGAGATACTGTATTCACATTACTGTAAATATAAAGAGAGATACTGTATTCACATTACTGTAAATATAAAGAGAGATACTGTATTCACATTACTGTAAATATAAAGAGAGATACTGTATTCACATTACTGTAAATATAAAGAGATACTGTATTCACATTACTGTAAATATAAAGAGATACTGTATTCACATTACTGTAAATATAAAGTGAGATACTGTATTCACATTACTGTAAATATAAAGTGAGATACTGTATTCACATTACTGTAAATATAAAGAGAGATACTGTATTCACATTACTGTAAATATAAAGAGAGATACTGTATTCACATTACTGTAAATATAAAGAGAGATACTGTATTCACATTACTGTAAATATAAAGAGAGATACTGTATTCACATTACTGTAAATATAAAGAGAGATACTGTATTCACATTACTGTAAATATAAAGAGATACTGTATTCACATTACTGTAAATATAAAGAGATACTGTATTCACATTACTGTAAATATAAAGAGATACTGTATTCACATTACTGTAAATATAAAGAGATACTGTATTCACATTACTGTAAATATAAAGAGAGATACTGTATTCACATTACTGTAAATATAAAGAGAGATACTGTATTCACATTACTGTAAATATAAAGAGAGATACTGTATTCACATTACTGTAAATATAAAGAGAGATACTGTATTCACATTACTGTAAATATAAAGAGAGATACTGTATTCACATTACTGTAAATATAAAGAGAGATACTGTATTCACATTACTGTAAATATAAAGAGAGATACTGTATTCACATTACTGTAAATATAAAGAGAGATACTGTATTCACATTACTGTAAATATAAAGAGAGATACTGTATTCACATCACTGTAAATATAAAGAGAGATACTGTATTCACATCACTGTAAATATAAAGTGAGATACTGTATTCACATCACTGTAAATATAAAGTGAGATACTGTATTCACATCACTGTAAATATAAATGAGGCTCAATGATCTTCCGTTTGGTATTAAGAGACAGGAAGAGAACTCCATATAAGGAGACTCGCTCTCATCCAAAATGAACATCAAAGCACCAAACACACCTATCCAAGCCAAGCTTGGCAAGTACAGAATATCAATCAGCGGCGGTACTTAGTACAGTGAAACCATACGAGAGAATGTCTACCTCAAACATGTGGTTTGGGTTGGGCTGCGACCAAATATGTCTCATCACACACACAATATACCCCCAAACTAACATACACACATCCACTCACACTCCAGCTAGTCATACTGACATGAGTAACAGTAAGATGCGTTGAAACGTGGGAGATCCGTGGGCCAAAAAATGTGACCAGTGTTTAGGGGGATAATACTGGGGTTGACCGTTTCTCCATAACAGAGACCTCCTCAGGCAAACAGGTTTATCTGGAGGTCTGTGTAAACACACTAGCAGAGGAGGTTCAGAAACCATTAGAGCATGTCTATGCTGATGATTAGTTTAATCATTAAACTACAGTAATATATTCAGGTTGAAAACCTCACGGCTTTAGACTTCTTCATAACAAGTCCTGAAGTTCATTAACCCATAGTGGAGGTTTGGACCCAGCGTCAGCAATAATTACCTGGAGAGGATGTTGATCTTATCCTAAACTGATGCTGAGGGCTTGGAATCTATGCTGATGTGGGTCGTTGTGTGTTCTGGGTGGATGGACCAGTGATCAGAACGGGAAACCCAGACATACCCGTACAGAGAACTCATTTCCTCCACAGCTCCAGACAGAGAAATAATGTGTGTGTGTGCTTACATGCCTACCTCTGCATAGGACCCAGTACAGCTATAGTGATCTCTGGATAAGAGGCCAAGGCTGGTTTGCTGGTCAAACTGGCAAGAGAGAGAAAAAATTATAATAAATCAGGACACAAGTAGCCATTCATTCAACAGCAGGAGAAAGCCAATACACTCACTAAACACTAAACACCTGGACCATAAAGCCTATCCATATTATTCATTAGGTCAGAAACTGCATCGTTAATAGTTGGTATGACTGTTAAACTGAACAGGATACTTTAAGGAGTGCAGTGGCTCATTCGTAGACATTTAATAGGGCGGCGCACAATTGGCCGAGCGTCGTCCTGGTTGGAGTTTGGCCGGTGTAGGCCGTCATTGTAAAATAAGAATTTGTTCTTAACTTAGGTCTTAATCAGCCTAGTTAAACAAATCAAAATAACAATGATTGGTAATTAAATGCAGACGGATGTGTGTGCCATTCTTTAAAAACGTAGAGGTTGTGTGACCAATGAGAGCATGTACTGCTAATGTAGGCGGTTCAGAGAGTTTAGTGTGTGAATACTTCACACTGTTAGATTTAAAGGATTACAAAAAATTTACAGTAGTTTATTGAGCAAATAGGTACACTAAATCCCTACCCGAGAGGGTTAAAGGGTGCATGTGACGGGGGTATAGGTGTGTCTCTCTGTGCATGTGACGGGGGTATAGGTGTGTCTCTCTGTGCATGTGACGGGGGTATAGGTGTGTCTCTCTGTGCATGTGACGGGGGTATAGGTGTGTCTCTCTGTGCATGTGACGGGGGTATAGGTGTGTCTCTCTGTGCATGTGACGGGGGTATAGGTGTGTCTCTCTGTGCATGTGACGGGGGTATAGGTGTGTCTCTCTGTGCATGTGACGGGGGTATAGGTGTGTCTCTCTGTGCATGTGACGGGGGTATAGGTGTGTCTCTCTGTGCATGTGACGGGGGTATAGGTGTGTCTCTCTGTGCATGTGACGGGGGTATAGGTGTGTCTCTCTGTGCATGTGACGGGGGTATAGGTGTGTCTCTCTGTGCATGTGACGGGGGTATAGGTGTGTCTCTCTGTGCATGTGACGGGGGTATAGGTGTGTCTCTCTGTGCATGTGACGGGGGTATAGGTGTGTCTCTCTGTGCATGTGACGGGGGTATAGGTGTGTCTCTCTGTGCATGTGACGGGGGTATAGGTGTGTCTCTCTGTGCATGTGACGGGGGTATAGGTGTGTCTCTCTGTGCATGTGACGGGGGTATAGGTGTGTCTCTCTGTGCATGTGACGGGGGTATAGGTGTGTCTCTCTGTGCATGTGACGGGGGTATAGGTGTGTCTCTCTGTGCATGTGACGGGGGTATAGGTGTGTCTCTCTGTGCATGTGACGGGGGTATAGGTGTGTCTCTCTGTGCATGTGACGGGGGTATAGGTGTGTCTCTCTGTGCATGTGACGGGGGTATAGGTGTGTCTCTCTGTGCATGTGACGGGGATATAGGTGTGTCTCTCTGTGCATGTGACGGAGGTATAGGTGTGTCCCTGTGCATGTGACGGGGGTATAGGTGTGTCTCTCTGTGCATGTGACGGGGGTATAGGTGTGTCTCTCTGTGCATGTGACGGGGGTATAGGTGTGTCTCTCTGTGCATGTGACGGGGGTATAGGTGTGTCTCTCTGTGCATGTGACGGGGGTATAGGTGTGTCTCTCTGTGCATGTGACGGGGGTATAGGTGTGTCTCTCTGTGCATGTGACGGGGGTATAGGTGTGTCTCTCTGTGCATGTGACGGGGGTATAGGTGTGTCTCTCTGTGCATGTGACGGGGGTATAGGTGTGTCTCTCTGTGCATGTGACGGGGGTATAGGTGTGTCTCTCTGTGCATGTGACGGGGATATAGGTGTGTCTCTCTGTGCATGTGACGGAGGTATAGGTGTGTCCCTGTGCATGTGACGGAGGTATAGGTGTGTCCCTGTGCATGTGACGGAGGTATAGGTGTGTCCCTGTGCATGTGACGGAGGTATAGGTGTGTCCCTGTGCATGTGACGGAGGTATAGGTGTGTCCCTGTGCATGTGACGGAGGTATAGGTGTGTCCCTGTGCATGTGACGGAGGTAAAGGTGTGTCCCTGTGCATGTGACGGAGGTATAGGTGTGTCCCTGTGCATGTGACGGAGGTATAGGTGTGTCCCTGTGCATGTGACGGAGGTATAGGTGTGTCCCTGTGCATGTGACGGAGGTATAGGTGTGTCCCTGTGCATGTGACGGGGGTATAGGTGTGTCTCTGTGCATGTGACGGAGGTATAGGTGTGTCCCTGTGCATGTGACGGAGGTATAGGTGTGTCCCTGTGCATGTGACGGAGGTATAGGTGTGTCTCTGTGCATGTGACGGGGGTATAGGTGTGTCTCTGTGCATGTGACGGAGGTATAGGTGTGTCTCTGTGCATGTGACGGGGGTATAGGTGTGTCTTTGTGCATGTGACGGAGGTATAGGTGTCTCTCTGTGCATGTGACGGAGGTATAGGTGTGTCTTTGTGCATGTGACGGAGGTATAGGTGTCTCTCTGTGCATGTGACGGGGGTATAGGTGTGTCTCTGTGCATGTGACGGAGGTATAGGTGTCTCTCTGTGCATGTGACGGAGGTATAGGTGTGTCTTTGTGCATGTGACGGAGGTATAGGTGTCTCTCTGTGCATGTGACGGAGGTATAGGTGTGTCTCTGTGCATGTGACGGAGGTATAGGTGTGTCTCTGTGCATGTGACGGGGGTATAGGTGTGTCTCTGTGCATGTGACGGGGGTATAGGTGTGTCTTTGTGCATGTGACGGGGGTATAGGTGTGTCTTTGTGCATGTGACGGGGGTATAGGTGTGTCTCTCTGTGCATGTGACGGAGGTATAGGTGTGTCTCTCTGTGCATGTGACGGAGGTATAGGTGTGTCTCTGTGCATGTGACGGGGGTATAGGTGTGTCTTTGTGCATGTGACGGAGGTATAGGTGTGTCTCTGTGCATGTGACGGGGGTATAGGTGTGTCTTTGTGCATGTGACGGGGGTATAGGTGTGTCTTTGTGCATGTGACGGAGGTATAGGTGTGTCTCTGTGCATGTGACGGGGGTATAGGTGTGTCTTTGTGCATGTGACGGAGGTATAGGTGTGTCTCTGTGCATGTGACGGAGGTATAGGTGTGTCTTTGTGCATGTGACGGAGGTATAGGTGTGTCTCTGTGCATGTGACGGGGGTATAGGTGTGTCTCTCTGTGCATGTGACGGAGGTATAGGTGTGTCTCTGTGCATGTGACGGGGGTATAGGTGTGTCTCTCTGTGCATGTGACGGGGGTATAGGTGTGTGTCTGTGCATGTGACGGGGGTATAGGTGTGTCTCTGTGCATGTGACGGAGGTATAGGTGTGTCTCTTTGTGCATGTGACGGGGGTATAGGTGTGTGTCTGTGCATGTGACGGGGGTATAGGTGTGTGTCTGTGCATGTGACGGAGGTATAGGTGTGTCTCTGTGCATGTGACGGAGGTATAGGTGTGTCTCTGTGCATGTGACGGAGGTATAGGTGTGTCTCTTTGTGCATGTGACGGAGGTATAGGTGTGTCTCTGTGCATGTGACGGAGGTATCGGTGTGTCTTTGTGCATGTGACGGAGGTATAGGTGTGTCTCTGTGCATGTGACGGCCACCTACATGAATGATGTGTGAATTGGAGTCTTTGTCATCAGTGCCGATAAAAAAGTTAACCAAGACATGAGTTCCGTATTTTTCATTTAGTATGGCAATGGCATCCTCCAACCTCCATCTTTCACCTAAGTAGGAGAGGAGAGAGGAGGAGACAGAGGAGGATTGAATTGGATTGGATTGTGAATAGGTAAACAAAAATGGGTATAGGAAACAGTGCTAGAAGAGCAGTGTAGTTTACCATAGACGCTCTCCCAGTTGTCTGTTGCTATTGGCCACTCAAATACATTAGGGAGCATGTCTAGTAAAGGAGCTCCGCCCCTTTTCTCAATCTGACCTTCAGAGGTAGGAGAAAAGAAAAAAAAACAGGAAGTGACCAAGGTTAACTCACAGTTTAAAAAGGTAGGTTTGACTGAAATGTCTGAACTTAAATGTTATTGACCCCAACAAAACAGACTCACTCTCATTGGTGCAGGATCTGTAGAGGGTCTTGGCTTTAGTGAGGGCACTGGCCTCCCCCTCCACGCTTTTCTCCAAAACATCTATAATGAGGGGGGAGATCAGTTCAGCTGCGAGTGTTGTGAGAAACATGGAGCATAGAATCTGTGTTTGAGGACAATATAATGCCCCCCGGAGAGACCGCAACAGGTCTCTCCAGACCAGACAGAACTCAGCCAGACCCCAGGCCAAGGAGCCATCTGTCTGCTGGCACCCCTGCTTTTCACCACATAACAAACATTGAGAAACATCACAGAACAAAGAACAAGCAGGGTAAAAACAATGCTTTAAAATCAAAGGTCCTTCCCACATGCACTAGCAGTGGTAATAGTAGGAATAAACACTGGCTAGAGTTAGGACAAAGAATGTGCTTTTATTTTTCTCTCTACCTTTTTGTATCACCCACTCTGTATTTCTACCTTTCATCTGCCCCCCCCCCCCCGCTCTTTTTTCATTTTTACAGTAACAGCCATCTGTCATCTCAATCTTCCTCTTTCCCTCTACCCTGATTCCCACCACCCCCTCTTCCGGTTAGGGCAGAACCCCTGCTGTCTCATTGCCTAGTGTGCACACTATTTATCTGCTCATTTAATCTTAATGAAGCTCTGGGTTAGGAACCCTTCATAGGGAGCTTCCTGCCAAAGGGCACAGATCATTTGTGTATGATTGGATTAACAACTGACTGGTGTGTGTGTGTGTGTGTGTGTGTGTGTGCGCGCATATGGATTAAAGACCACATGATGCTCGTGAGGCACACGCACACTTAAGGTCATATTATTTATCTGGCACCAACATCAGGGCCCTAAACAGGAAGTGTGTCTCTGCAGAGCAAATGCTCCATGTATATGTTCTACAGACCCAGGCAGCAGCTGCAGAATTGCTGACAAGCTGAACATGGAGCACAGATTTGTTGGACTTCTGACCCTCTGTGCCGTCTGACCCTCTGTGCCGTCTGACCCTCTGTGCCGTCACAAGATGTCTGACTTACAGACATTCTGTCTAACCACATACATGTGGTAAAGAGGTCAATCGAACTCAACCTAAACAATTGAAGTGCCATGGTAATGCGTGGGAAAAGATACCAAATCTCTTAATTGCCCCCCCCCCCCCCTCCCCAGCAAAATTTGCCTATATTTATGCCATTGTTTACAATGTGTATTTCATACTATCTGGGAGGTTAAAATCAGAGTATAATGCTTGTATGGATGTCAAACCCAAATACATATTCATGTCATTGTCACCAATCTACTGCATTACAGTTAAAAACAGACTACCACCACTGATTTCTGTATGCTAGCCTTGCTAACACGAATGGGAGTTAGAATTTAGCAGCCACTTCTTCTAAACCTGAAAAAAAGGGACAACTTCTAAAATGTTATGCAGAGAAAAACTACCATATCTCTCCAAATGGGACTTTAACAACCACATAGTGGGCCTGTAACAATACAATCAATCATGACAGATTTTACGACTAGCCACTGGCCTTCTAGGCATAAAAAGCCATATCTCAGACTGGCCAATAAAAAGAAAAGACTAAGATGTGGCAAACGAACACAGACACTGGATAGAGGAACTCTGCCTAGAAGGCCAGCATCCCGGATTCGCCTCTTCACTGTTGACGTTGGGAATGGTGTTTTGCGGGTACTATTTAATGAAGCTGCCAGTTGAGGACTTGTGAGGTGTCGGTTTCTCAAACTAGACACTGAAGTACTTGTCCTCTTGCTCAGTTGTGCACCGTGGCCTCCCACTACTCTTTCTATTCTGGTTAGAGACAGTTTGCATTGTTCTGTGAAGGGAGTAGTACACAGCGTTGTACGAGATCTTCAGTTTCTTGGCAATTTCTCGCATGGAATACCCTTCAGTTCTCAGAACAAGAATAGACTGACGAGTTTCAGAAGAAAGGTTTTTGTTCCAGGCCATTTTGAGCCTGTAATCAAACCCACAAATGCTGATGCGCCAGATATTCAACTAGTCTAAAGAAGGCCAGTTTTATTCCTTCTTTAAATCAGAACAGTTTTCAGCTGTGCTAACATAATTGCAAAAGGGTTTTCTAATGATCAATTAGCCTTTTAAAATGCTAAACTTGGATTAGCTAACACAACGTGCCATTGGAACACAGGAGGGATGGTTGCTGATAATGGGCCTCTGTACGCCTATGTAGATATTCCATTAATAATAATAATCATCAGCCGTTTCCAGCTACAATAGTCATTTACAACATTAACAATGTCTACACTGTATTTCTGATCAATTTGATGTTATTTTAAAATACAGACAAATAAATAAATCGATCCCGTTTGCGGGATCTCAGCCATAAGAAGTTTTAAAAAACAAGGACATTTATAAGTGACCCCAAACTGTTGAACGGTAGTATAAATATTTATATCTCTACTGTATACATGAATCAAGGCAAAGTTGGTTCCTGTTTCAGTTATTTCTTTGGTCATGTTCGCGTGGGTCAAACAAACAAAAAAACACAGAATGTCTGGTTGACGATAGAGCCTCCCACAATGCAGGTGAGGGCTGCACGATGAAGGTGGTGAAGAGCAATTGCAGAAACTTGCAGTGAATGACCTTTGATTTTTATAAAGTTCATGCAAATCGCCATATAGGCGCAAGTCAGACAATGTTTTTAAACATCGTGCAACACACCTTGAAAGGCGGTGACCATTTGACAAAAGTGATCCGCTCTATCTAACCCTCTGATGTCACGCTTGTCTGTCTGACAGACATTTTGTCTGACCCTTTATGATGTCACCGACAGCTCATTGGGCACTTCCCACAGAGATAACCACCATGTCACCTCCCATTTCCTCACTTCCCTTTCTCTAAGTTCATCCCCATCTTTCTACATTTCTCTCTTTTGGACTTGCACCAGTCTCTCTCCCTCCTTCCTATTTCTCCCTCCGGCACAAACAAGGTACAATTAAAAAGCTCACGGTCAATTGGGCAAATTATTGCAGAGTACGCCATACCTGAAACAAAGAGAGAGGTGGAAAACTGGCCTACCCACACACAGCTGTGGTTAAGAGCCAAGAGCAGTGCCTCATTAAGTCCGTCAAAACAGTTTGTGCATATATTATGACAAGAGGTTGTCGTTTTTGTTCGTTTGTGTGGGGGTTTTGTTTTTTTTCCTCGGCTGTTCGTGCACACAATTGTTTTAAAATTGAAGATTAAGGCGTCTAGTTGTTTAAACAGAAATGTTCTTTCAGCTCAGATTTACTCAAGAGGCATACAACGCAGCGTAGGCTTAGCCTAAAGGCCTAGTGATTGTCATTTTTTGATGTCTTCATTTCGGGTTCACAATGCAGAGCGAACCGATGTCCCCGTGCTGAACGGGTCAGTGGTAGCGGTGGGAACGGGTCAGTGGTAGCGGTGGGAACGGGTCAGTGGTAGCGGTGGGAACGGGTCAGTGGTAGCAGTGGGAACGGGTGTCATTAAATGAGAGCAGAAGATTAAATACAGCAGAAGATTAGACCATCATGACCAATGACAAAACACAAACCTATTTTGCCCCTCTATCTTTTCATACAGTTTGTTACTGTGAATTTTGTCTTAACCTTGACTGTATTTAGCAGACACAATTGTCTACCCGTCTGGTACCAGGGTGAGCTTTTCTGACAGTATTGTACTGGTGATAATGACGTCTGATAGAGAAAGTGTGGAGACTGATTGCTGTAATTCAATCAGAGACATAAACCGGAGAATCAAACCCAGACGTGTGTTTTTTAAAATCAGGCTTTGGCAGTGGACAATCATGCACATTCACTCAGACAAAGTAGGACCCCCAAGAGTACTCTACCTCTGATTTACAATACGCTTTAAAAAGCCATACAAGTTAAACACAGATACTTGAGACATCAAAAGATAGAAAGGAGCGGAAGAGGTGGAGGAGAAGAGGTGGAGAGCATAACAGAGGGAGGCAGATAAGAGGAGATTAAAGGAGAGAGAAGGGCAAATAAGGGGTGATTCAGAGTGTGACTGAGGGCATATAAAGTGAACAGGAAAAAGTTGACTGTAAAATAAGCTAAAAGAGAGGGGTGAGAGTCTCATTTCCTCCCATCTGTATACACCTGTCTACCATTATTCCAGACTAATTTTGGATGAAGAAAATCATTTTCTACACTGTTAACAGATGGTAACCCCCTCTGCCATTAAGCATGCTTCAGTTTGGATGGCAGCTAGCAGAACTCGGCTAGCCGAACCAAACAAGTTTGCTCGCATCCTCCCTTAAGACTTCCGCTTGAAAAACAAGAAGAAAAAAAAAGTAGTACTGTTTGTCCATTTGTACTGTTTGTCCATTTGGAACTCCGTAGCCAGTATACACTTCCTCAAAATTCAGAATTAATCTAAGATAACTCAAGAAATAAATAATGGTACCAGAGATGGCTGCCGTTTCACAGTCCCCTAACCAATTGTGCTATTATGTGTGTTTTTTTTTTCACTTTATTTGTAACTTAATTTATACATAATGTTTCTGCCACCGTCTCTAATGACCGAAAAGAGCTTCTAGATATCAGGACAGCGATTACTCACCACGTACTGGAAGAAGATTATTTCTTTACCGAGTCGGACGCAAAGGATTTAATTCAGACACCAGACAAGGCCCAAATCCCCGTCATTCGCATGAAGAAGAGCCAGAGATATCGGGCACGTAGGTCTGGGTGCCTTGTAAGGATCCGACAACAAGTGGGTAATCTGCATTTACCATCGGTCCTATTAGCCAACGTACAATCATTGGATAATAAAATAGACAAACTACGATCACGTATATCCTACCAACGGGACATTAAAAACTAATATCTTATGTTTCACCGAGTCGTGGCTGAACGACATGAATAACATACAGCTAGAAGGTTTTACGCTGTATCGGCAGGATAGAACAGCCGCCTCTGGTAAGACAAGGGGTGGTGGTCTATGGATATTTGTAAACAACAGCTGGTGAACGGAATCTAATGAAGTCTTAAGGTTTTTGCGTCTCATGATAAGCTGTAGACCACACTATTTACCAAGAGAGAGTTTTCATCTAGAGATTCTTTGTAGCTGTCTATTTACCACCACAACCCGATGCTGGCAATAAGACCGCACTCAATGAGCTGTACAAGTAAACAGGAAAGCGCTCATCCAGAGGTGGCGCTCCTATTGGCCAGGGACTTCATGCAGGGAAACTTAATTTCTACCAGCATGTTAAATGTGCAACCAGAGTGGGAACAAAAACACCTACACAGCTCTCCCTTGCCCTCCATTTTGGCAAATCTGACCATAATTCTATCCTCCTGATTACAAGCAAAAACTAAAGCAGGAGCACCAGTGACTCAGTCAATAGAACAGTGGTCAGATGAAGAAGATGCTAAGCTACAGGACTGTTTTGCTAGCACAGACTGGAATAGGTTCCGGGAATTTTCCAATGTTATTGAGGAGTACACCACATCAGTCACTGGCTTCATCAATAAGTGCATTGATGACGTAGTCCCCACAGTGACTGTACGTACACACCCAAACCAGAAGTCATGGATTGCAGGCAACATCCGCACTGAGCTAAAGGGTAGAACTGCCGCTTCCAAGGAGCGGGACCCTAACCGACAAACCATCAAACAGACAAAGCGTCAATACAGGACTAGGATTGAATCGTAATACACCAGCTCCGATGCACGTTGGATGTGGAAGGGCTTGCAAACTATTAGACTACAGAGGGAAGCACAGCCACGAGCTTCCCAGTGACACAAGCCTACCAGACGAGCTAAATTACTTCTATGCTCGCGTCGAGGCAAGCAACACTGAAACATGCATGAGAGCACCAGCTGTTACGGACGACTGAGTGATCATGCTCTCCGCAGCCAATGTGAGTAAGACCTTTACACAGGTCAACATTCACAAGGCCAGACGGATTACCAGGATGTCTATGCCGAGCATGCGCTGACCAACTGGCAAGTGTCTGCACTGACATTTTAAACCTCTCCCTGTCTGAGTCTATAATACCAATATGTTTCAAGCAGACCACGATAGTCACTGTGCCCAAGAACACGAAGGTAACCTGCCAAAAGGTTACTGGATCGAATCCCCGATCTGACAAGGTAAACATCTGTCGTTCTTCCCTTTGAACAAGGCAGTTACCCCACTGTTCCCCGGTAGGCCGCCATTGTAAATAAGAATTTGTGCTTAACTGACTTGCCTAGTTAAATAAAGCACTCACGTCTGTAGCCATGAAGTGCATTGAAAGGCTGGTCATGGCTCACATCAACACCATTATCCCAGAAAACCAATACCCTCTCCAATTTGCATACTGCCTCAACAGATGACGCAATCTCTATTGCACTCCACACTGCCCTTTCACACCTGGACAAAAGGAACACCTACAGTTGAAGTCGGAAGTTTACATACACCTTAGCCAAATACATTTAAACTCAGTTTCACAATTCCTGACATTTAATCCTAGTAAAAATGCCCTGTTTTAGGTCAGTTAGGATCACCACTTTATTTTAAGAATGTGAAATGTCAGAATAATAGTAGCGAATTATTTATTTCAGCTTTTATTTCTTTCATCACATTCCCAGTGGGTCAAAAGTTTAAATACACTCAATTAGCATTTGGTAGAATTGCCTTTAAATTGTTTAACTTGGGTCAAACGTTTTGGGTAGCCTTACACAAGCTTCCCACAATAAGTTGGGTGAATGTTGGCCCATTCCTCCTGACAGAGCTGGTGTAACTGAGTCAGGTTTGTAGGCCTCCTTGCTCGCACACGCCTTTTCAGTTCTGCCCACATATTTTCTATAGGATTGAGGTCAGGGCTTTGTGATGGCCACTCCAATACCTTGACTTTGTTGTCCTTAAACCATTTTGCCACAACTTTGGAAGTATGCTTGGGGTAATTTTACATTTGGAAGACCCATTTGTGACCAAGCTTTAACTTCCTGACTGATGTCTTGAGATGTTGCTTCAATATATCCACCTAATTTTCTATCCTCATGATGCCATCTATTTTGTGAAGTGCACCAATCCCTCCTGCAGCAAAGCACCCTCACAACATGCTGCTGCCACCCCCGTGCGTCACAGTTGGGATGGTGTTCTTCGGCTTGCAAGCGTCCCCTTTTTTCCTCCAAACATAACAATGGTCATTATGGCCAAACAGTTATATTTGTTTCATCAGACCAGAGGACATTTCTCTAAAAAGTATGATCTTTGTCCCCATGTGCAGTTGCAAACCGTAGTCTGGCTTTTTTATGGTGGTTTTGGAGCAGTGGCTTCCTCCTTGCTGAGCAGCCTTTCATGTTATGTCGATATAGGACTCGTTTTACTGTGGATATAGATACTTTTGTACTAGGATTGATTTGCACTTTTGCAAAAAAGTACGTTCATCTCTAGGAGACAGAACGCATCTCTTTTCTGAGCAGTATGACGGCTGCGTAGTCCCATGGTGTTTATACTTGTGTACTATTGTTTGTACAGATGAACGTGGTACCTTCAGACATTTGGAAATTGCTCCCAAGGATGAACCAGACTTGTAGAGGTCTACAATTTCTTTTGAGGTCTTGGCTGATTTTTGATTTTCCCACTATGTCAAGCAAAGTGGGACTGAGTTTGAAGGTAGGCCTTGAAATACATCCATAAGTAAACCTACAATTGACTCAAATGATGCCAACTAGCCTATCAGAAGTTTCTAAAGCCATGACATCATTTTCTGGAATTTTCCAAGCTGTTTAAAGGCACAGTCAACTTAGTGTATGTAAACTCCTGACCCACTGGCATTGTGATACACTGAATTATAAGTGAAATAATCTGTCTATAATCAATTTTTGGAAAAATGGCTTGTGTCATGCAAAGTAGATGTCCTAACCGACTTGCAAAAAATAGTGATTGAAAAACTAGTTTTAATGACTCCAACCTAAGTGCATGTGAACTTCAGACTTCAACTGTATGTGAGAATGCTGTTCATTGACTACACCTCAGCGTTCAACACCATAGTGCCCTCAAAGCGTATCACTAAGCTAAGGACCCTGGGACTAAACACCTCCCTCTGCAACTGGATCCGGGACTTCCTGACGGGCCGCTCCCAAGTGGTAAGGATAGGTAACAACACATCCGCCATGCTGATCCTCAACACGGGGACCCCTCAGGGGTACGTGCTCAATCCCCTCCTGTACTCCCTGTTCACTCATGACTGCATGGCCAGGCACAACACCAACATTAAGTTTGCCGATGACACAACAGTGGTAGGCCTGATCATCGACAACGATGAGACCGCCTATAGGGAGGAGATCAGAGACCTGGCCGCATGGTGCCAGGATAACAACCTCTCCCTCAACGTGATCAAGACTAAGGAGATGATTGTGAACTACAGGAACAGGAGGACCGAGCATGCCCCCATTGTCATCGACAGAGCTGTAGTGGAACAGATTGAGAGCTTCAAGTTCCTTGGCGTCCACATCAACAAACTATCATGGTCCAAGCATACCAAGACAGTTGTGAAGAGGGCACGATGATAATGATTTGGCATGGTTCCTCAGATCCTCAAAAAGGTCTACAGCTGCACCATCGAGAGCATCCTAACTGGTTGCATCACTGCCTGGTATGGCAACTGCTCAGCAGCCGACCACAAGGCGCTACAGAGGGTAGTGCGTACGGCCTAGTACATTACTGGGGCCAAACTTCCTGCCATCCAGGACCTATATACAGGGCGGTGTCAGAGGAAGGGCCTAAAAATTGTCAAAGATTCTAGCCACCCGAGGCATACTGTTCACTCTGCTACCGCACGGCAAGCGGTACTTGAGCGCCAAGTCTAGGTCCAAAAGGCTCCTTAACAGCTTCCATCACCAAGCCATTAGACTGCTAAACAGTTAATTGAGTGGCTACCCAGACTATTTGCATCAACCCCCTTTTTTTTTTTACGCTGCTGCTACTCGCTGTTTATTATCTATGCAGTAATTTTAACCCTACATTTACCTTGACTCACCTGCAACTCCACACATGTTTACATTTAGTAGACAATCTTATCCAGAGAGACTTAGAGGAGCAATTGTAGTTAAGTGCCTTGCTCAAGGGCACATCAGATGTTTGGGCTCGGGATTCGAACCAGCGACCTTTAAGTTACTGACCCAACACTCGTAACCGTTAGACTACCGACTCCCTGTATATAGCTTCTTTATTATTATTTTAATTGTGCTACTTATTTTATTACTTTTTTTGCTAATATTTTCTTAAAAAATATTCATTGTTGGTTAAGGGCTTGTAAGTAAGCATTTCATGGTAAGGTTGTATTCGGCGAATTTGACAAATTTACATAACAAAAAAATAAACGTCCTCTCACTGTCAACTGCGTTTATTTTTAGCAAACTTACCATGTGTAAATATTTGTATGAACATGACAAGATTCAACAACTGAGACATAAACTGAACAAGTTCCACAGACATCTGACTAACAGAAATTGAATAATGTGTCCCTGAACAAAGGGGGGGGTCAAAATCAAAAGTAACAGTCAGTATCTGGTGTGGCCACTAGCTGCATTAAGTACTGCAGTGCATCTCCTCATGGACTGCAACAGACTTGCCAGTTCTTGCTGTGAGATGTTACCCCACTCTTCCACTAAGGCACCTGGAAGTTCCCGGACATTTCTGGGGGGGAAATGGCCCTAGCCCTCACCCTATGATCCAACAGGTCCCAGACGTGCTCAATGGGATTGAGATCCGGGCTCTTCGCTGGCCATGGCAGAACACTGACATTCCTATCTTGCAGGAAATCATGCACAGAATGAGCAGTATGGCTGGCGGCATTGTCATGCTGGAGGGTCATGTCAGGATGAGCCTGCAGGAAGGGTACCACATAAGGGAGGAGGATGTCTTCCCTGTAACGCACAGCATTGAGATTGCCTGCAATAACAACAAGCTCAGTCCGATGATGCTGTGACACACCGCCCCAGACCATGACGGTACCTCCACCTCCAAATCGATTCCGCTCCAGAGTACAGGCCTCGGTGTAACGCTCATTCCTTTGACGATAAACGCGAATCCGACCATCACCCCTGGTGACACAAAACCGCGACTCGTCAGTGAAGAGCATTTTTTGCCAGTCCTGTCTGGTCCAGAGATGGTGGGTTTGTGCCCATAGGCGACGTTGTTCCCGGTGATGTCTGGTGAGGACCTGCCTTACAACAGGCCTACAAGCCCTCAGTCCAGCCTCTCTCAGCCTATTGCGAACAGTCTGAGCACTGTTGGAGGGATTGTGCATTCCTGGTGTAACTCGTGCAGTTGTTGCCATCCTGTACCTGTCCCGCAGGTGTGATGTTCAGATGTACCGGTCCTGTGCAGGTGTTGTTACACGTGGTCTGCCACTGCGAGGACGATCGGCTGTCCCTCTTGTAGCGCGGTCTTCGGTGTCTCAAAGTACAGACATTGTAGTCCTCATGCCTCCTTGCAGCATGCCTAAGGCACGTTCACGCATATGAGCAGGGACCCTGGGCATCTTTATTTTGTTGTTTTTCAGAGTCCGTAGAAAGGCCTCTTTAGTGTCCTAAGTTTTCACAACTGTGACCTTAAGACACTAACGGGTTACAGACGGTAGGCAATTAACGACCGTTCCAGAGGTGCATGTTCATTAATTGTATATGGTTCATTGAACAAGCATGGGAAACAGTGTTTAAACCCTTTACAATGAAGATCTGTGAAGTTATTTGGATTTTTACGACTTATCTTTGAAAGACAGGGTCCTGAAAAAGGGACGTTTCTTTTTTTGCTGAGTTTACAATTTGATTTGGTGCAGTGACATCCATATATCCAATGTAAATCAGACAGACCAAGCCCCCACCACCACCCAATCCTTCAGGTGTAAGGGAAGCCTTCCTGTAAATCTACTGTCAAGATGGTGCTAACCAGATGGTGTTAAAAGCCTCCAACTATTCTAAGGTCGGGATTTCAGATGACGCTTTGTCCTCTATGCACCTTTCTTTTTTTTTGTATGTTCCTGCGTTGGCAGTAAACACTGCAGATAGATGACACCATTAACCACCGTGACTATTCCTAGAGACCCAGTTTTTCCTTGAAGGACAAGCTGCTTTAACCCCAGTAAATCCTCCAACCACACAAACCCTAGCCCGCACTCCTACCTCCCTGGCCAACAGACCCACACCCAGCCCCCTCTCACTCCTACCTCCCTGGCCAACAGACCCACACCCAGCCCCCTCTCACTCCTACCTCCCTGGCCAACAGACCCACACCCAGCCCCCTCTCACTCCTACCTCCCTGGCCAACAGACCCACACCCAGCCCCCTCTCACTCCTACCTCCCTGGCCAACAGACCCACACCCCTCACTCCTACCTCCCTGGCCAACAGACCCACACCCAGCCCCCTCACTCCTACCTCCCTGGCCAACAGACCCACACCCAGCCCCCTCACTCCTACCTCCCTGGCCAACAGACCCACACCCAGCCCCCTCACTCCTACCTCCCTGGCCAACAGACCCACACCCAGCCCCCTCACTCCTACCTCCCTGGCCAACAGACCCACACCCAGCCCCCTCACTCCTACCTCCCTGGCCAACAGACCCACACCCAGCCCCCTCACTCCTACCTCCCTGGCCAACAGACCCACACCCAGCCCTCTCACTCCTACCTCCCTGGCCAACAGACCCACACCCCAGCCCCCTCACTCCTACCTCCCTGGCCAACAGACCCACACCCAGCCCCCTCTCACTCCTACCTCCCTGGCCAACAGACCCACACCCAGCCCCCTCTCACTCCTACCTCCCTGGCCAACAGACCCACACCCAGCCCCCTCACTCCTACCTCCCTGGCCAACAGACCCACACCCAGCCCCCTCACTCCTACCTCCCTGGCCAACAGACCCACACCCAGCCCCCTCACTCCTACCTCCCTGGCCAACAGACCCACACCCAGCCCCCTCACTCCTACCTCCCTGGCCAACAGACCCACACCCAGCCCCCTCACTCCTACCTCCCTGGCCAACAGACCCACACCCAGCCCCCTCACTCCTACCTCCCTGGCCAACAGACCCACACCCAGCCCCCTCTCACTCCTACCTCCCTGGCCAACAGACCCACACCCAGCCCCCTCACTCCTACCTCCCTGGCCAACAGACCCACACCCAGCCCCCTCACTCCTACCTCCCTGGCCAACAGACCCACACCCAGCCCCCTCACTCCTACCTCCCTGGCCAACAGACCCACACCCAGCCCTCTCACTCCTACCTCCCTGGCCAACAGACCCACACCCCAGCCCCCTCACTCCTACCTCCCTGGCCAACAGATCCACACCCAGCCCCCTATCACTCCTACCTCCCTGGCCAACAGATCCACACCCAGCTCTCACACCTCCCTGGAAAACTCACTGAATCCAAACTGCGCCAAGCTACAAGACTTTCAAACCTTTCAGGACCACCTCCAGTTCGTCTCGTAGGATGTCGAAGGTGCTGTATCGGGAGCTGGTCTCTGGGATGATGTTCTTCTTCAACCAGCCTCCACAGGCGTACTGGTAGAAGTTGTCACACGGGTCCACATTGGCATCCATGTTCTCTATCAGACGAGACGCTGCACACAGACAAAAACAGCTCATATTCTACCTGTGTGTGTGTGTATATGTGTGTGTGTGTATGTATGTGTGTATGTGTGTGTGTGTGTGTATGTATATATTTACCTGCCTGAGTGCAGTCCGCCGTGGTGCAGACACCATCTAAAAAGGGAAAAAAATAAACCAAACAAGTTTATTCATCACTGCCAACTTAAGAGAATTGTTTTTTTACAACCAAATCTCTATTTTTGATGTAATGGCAAGTTATAGAAGCATCCCAAAACTTTTTGCGATTTCACTTGGTTTTCAAGAGACTCGAGCGATACCTCTGTCCATTCTAGCAGCAGGCTACACGGAGAACGGAACTGCTGGATAGCGGAAAAAGCTCGAGTCGCACAAAAAGCAATGTAATGCTGCGGATTAGGTTCAGAATGACAATTTCATGTGTATAACATCTTAAGGTCTGCATCACCACACTGAGAGCGTTTCTGTTTCTAAAAGGACGGGGTGTTTATGGAGCATTTGTTTAGGTTCTCAGAGCCCCCGTACTGCACAATGAGGAAATGGAAAAAATATATAAATTAAGTGTCCGGACCATTCTATAACATGCCACTTACATCAATAGAGATTTGGTTGTTAAAATATATATATAAAATCTTTTTTTTATTTTTTATTTTTTTATTTTGTATTATACTTTAAGCACTCCAAATATATATTACATCTAGATAAACTGAAGATGGATCACACTGTCACAAACATCAAGGTACTACAGGAAGTAGATGCACATCTAAGTGAACGGAACTGAATGAAAAATGTTTGACTTGATTAAACGGCTGAATGAACATTTGGCTCCTGAGAGCGCTTCATGGTTTATTTGTAATGAATGTTTGGCATAATCTACATATAATCCTTGTTGATCCCCTTCTAGGAAATAACCAGGAGGGAAACCATGAACAGTGCTTTGGTTTCCTGTGCTGTAATGAAGGGATTACAATAGAACAGGGTTCTTGGTGAACATTGTGGTTTTTGCCCTACCACTACACAGCTGATTCAAATAACCAACTCATTATCAAGCTTTGGTCATTTGAGCGGTGTAGTGCCAGGGAAAAAAACATCTCGTTCCTTTTCTCTACTAATATGCTAAAGTTGATACTGATGCTCAATTTTTTTTTAAAGTTACATTTTAAACATGAATTAAATGGTGGGTAGGCTCCAAACCAGACTTGGGGTAAATAATTACCCTTTCAGGCTGTTTGTCTGTCACTCATTAGCTGCGTTTACACAGGCAGCCCAAAACTGACCTTTTTTTTCACTAATTGGTCTTTGACCAATCAGATCAGCTCTGAAAAAGATCTGATGTGGAAAACTCTGCAGTGATTGGTCAAAAGACCAATAAGTGTAAAATAAAAATAAAAAATCTGAATTCAGCTGCCTGTGTGTTAGCACTATCGACTCCTAGGGACGTCCCTAACCTTGACCAAATGTTCACGCTGCATTTTTGGATCCGCCTTCTGTGGCTAATTTCTGTTTTGATGATCACAAAATGATCACCCCACACACACTGTTCTGTCCTCCTCAGGCTGTGTTCAACCGTAATTAGACAGACAAACTCTATGTCAAGAGTCAGGATTAGGCTTTCTCCAAACCTCCAGTATTTAATGAAATGGTGTGAAACTTCAAAGAATACAGAATAATGCAATGAACATACAGCTCAGACATTACCCATGGTGCAACATAACGTACAATAGAATGCTTAGGTAAAAGCTGTATCCAATAAGCATATTGAAATGAACAATGTTCTAAATTCAAAACACTGCCCAAATAGACCTGTATGCTTGCGTAAGGCATGAAGAGATCAGATAGCATCACTTGCTAAATGTGCCAAAGTCCCACTGTGGCTATGCAAAGTTACAGCAAAACCATGCACAATTACATAGAAAAAAAATTAACTAATGTCCCTTGTCTGTCACGAATGTTGACTAAAATTACATTTGAATTTATTCTACCGATTGTTTGTGGTGTTTGTCCTTCAGTGGGTTGAAATTTGAGACAAAATATCCACAGGAAAGCATAATTAAACTGACTTAAATCAAGATTTGTTTGCTTGTGCACAAGATGATACACGCAGTCTTGCAGGCGATGCATACCACCCGCAAGTCTTGCAGGCAATGCATACCACCCGCAGTCTTGCAGGTGTTTACGCGCTCTAAGTTTGGTAAATAATACTTTCCTGTGGATATTTCTTTTCAAATTTTAACCAACTGAAGGACCAACTGCACAGACAACCGGTAGAGTAAGTTCAAAATGTAATTATATTCAACATTCTGGCTTGAAAAAGGAAACTTTCCAAAGTTTTGCAGTGCTTTGTTGTTTCAGACTGAATCCCAAGAATTGGTATCACAGTCTGATTTATTAGGCAAGCTGCTACTCAGCAAAACTACTGACATAAAACCCAAACAACATCCTCTGTAGAAAATAACTTCTGATATAGCAAGATGAACATACAGACAACGTGTTAGACTCACAGACAATGCTTTCGCAGGCAGACACAACAAGGATGGCTAGAGATACTCCGGAGTACATGTTCCTGTGATCAAATGTGGTCAACTGATCCCAAAGGAGCACACAAGAAAGTACCATAGAATAAATGCGGTTAACAAGGTGTAGTAGAACAAACATCGAGCAGGTGGCGCTAAAAACCGCAACACCATAATGAGGCAGAACACGCACAGCGACGCACACAGAGCGGTGTGGCGACTCGTCTGGTAAACTAGCTCCCTGTTTGCATCCTGCCTGCTGTGACTGTTTAAAAAAATGGATCCACTTTAGTAGGCTGGGCAAGATTTCTGAACTATTATCAAAATCAATAAGCCAAAGCATGTTTTGGGGCTCATTCAGTGGCTTTTTAACCATATTTTTTGCTTAAAAAAGGGCAATACCAATGTCTACCACGGGCGGCTGGTGACACCTTAATAGGGGAGGGTGGGCACAGAGTAATAATATATGCCATTTAGCAGATGCTTTTATCCAAAGCGCCTTATGACTTCTAGAAGTGACTGCATCCATTTTAAGGATGGTTAGTCCCAAGAATTGAACCAACTATCCTGACGTTACAAAATCCGTGCTCTACCATCACCACGCTTGACTGTTGGTATGAGGTTCTTACTGTGGAAGGCAGTGTTTGGCTTTCACCAGACATAATGGGACCCATGTCCTCCAAAAAGTTGCCAAAAAGCACCTGGAAGCTTCTGGATGATCATCAAGACTCTTGGAAGAATGTTCTATGGACAGATGAGTCAAAGAATAACTTTTTGGACAAAATGGGTCCCATTATGCCTGGCCAAAACCAAACACTGCATTCCACAGTAAGAACCTTATAACAAATGGTCAAGCATGGTGGTGGTAGTGTGATGTTTGGGGATGCTTTGCTGCCTCTGGACAACTTGCCTTAATAAAAAGGAACCATGAATTCTGGTCTGTAACAGAGAATATCAGGTCATCTGTCGGTGAGCTGAAGCGCAGCAAGACAATAATCCAAAAACACACAATCAAGTCTACATGAAAATGACTAAAAAGCAACACATTTGATGTTTTGGAATGGCCTAGTCAAAGTCCAGACCTAATCCCTATTGAGATGTTGTGGCAGGACATGAAACAAGCCGTGTATGCTTGAGAAAAAAAAACTAAAAGGTTCTGCATGGAAAAGTGGGCAAAAGTTCCTCCACAGCGACATGAGAAACTGATCAACAACTACAGGAAAGTGTTTAGTTGGAGTCATTACACCTAAAGGTGGCACAACCAGTAATTGAGTGTAAGGGGGAGAGAAGAAAAAAAAAGGGGCATTGGGTGTTACATATTTCATAAACAAAGTTCTGCATGTAATTGTTGTGATATTTGTTCACTCAGGTTCTCTTTATCTAATATTAGGTTGTGTGTTGAAGATCTGATAACTTTCAGTATCAAAAATAAGCAAAAGTAGAGAAAATTTGAAAGTGGGCAAATACTTTTTCACAGCATTGTACATCTACCTCTGTGCCAGATGTGGTTTACTATGGAGTCCATATTTTCAGCTCGGACCCACACCACTATTATACAGAGAGATCATTTTTCATTCCTCCATACTAACAGACATCGTAAATAGTGTTTTTTTTGTGGTAACGTTCCTTAAAGTTCTACAATTTCAGAAGAATAAAATAAAAGGGTTTCAAAAATGATGACATTTTTACCCATTGGCACTTTTATGGTTAAATAGAACCCTGTTGAAATCATTTATTTTCATAAAACATAACTCGATTTTATAGCCCAGTGTCAAAACACCAAATTCATAATCAATATACTGAAATAGGTTATAATTTGAAAACGTGACATAAAAATGACTACACATACAGGTGTCTCACTTGTGTTCAGATGACTTCCTGTAATCAACGTACTCCTCGCCTCATTAGTTCGCTTTCGAGCTGGGGCGATCGGCAAAGAGGCTCGAGGAGGGCGGTCACTTGTGTTTTTGAGGCAGAGGTCCCGAGTTCACGCCAGGTATGGGATGGGTTTGAGATACAGTGCTCCTCGCTAAGCAAGCAGTGTGATGTCTTTTACACATGCAAATTAAAATCACATTGATATTGTATTGAAAATCAATGGAACAGGGACAATTTGCTGCTGCTACTCTTTTAAAAAACAGACAAACCACAAAGAGCTTGGGTATACTAAATATATACTACACAACCTGTAGTGGTCGTCTCCTTCTGGGACAATTTTTACAGCATATGGTCAATACGAATAAGGAAACGCAACACTTTTTTTGATGGGAGAATTTCAACAAATCACAGGTAGTTCTAAATAGGGACAGGTGTTGGCTCCCATTGGACTGATAGCTTGACTGTCAAATCCGACTATTTGTTTGTGGCCAACTACTTTTATAATGAGCTGATTTCTCCTTGCCATTTGAGTTTGAAAATGACAACAGCGCTGCCACGGAGAGTCGCGTATGAAAAATCAACGGTACTTAACCAAAGACATGAATTTGTTTTAAAGAAAACATTTTAGGGTCATCGTGAGGACTATAACGGTTTACATTAATATCACCACTCTGATGTAAAAAAAAAAATGAATTTAAAAAAAGGATGTGTAATACAGTAATACAGTTTTGTAGTGAAAATGAGCTTGCAAAATATATCATGAACAAAACAAAAAAAACATGTAAAGTGTTCCATGTTTCATGAGCTGAAATTAAAAAAATCCCCAAAATGTTTCATACGCACAAAAAGCTTATTTCTCTCAGATTTTGTTAACATCCCTGTTAGTGAGCATTTCTCCTTTGCCAAGATAATCCATCCACCTGACAGGTGTGGCACATCAAAAAGCTGATTAAACAGCATAATCATTACACAGGTGCACCTTGTGCTGGGGATAATAAAATGTGCAGTTGTCACACAACGCATTGGCACAGATGCCTCAAGTTGAGGGAGTGTGCAATTGAAATGCTGACTGCAGGAATGTCCACCAGAGCTGTTGCCAGAAAATGTAATGATAATTTCTCTACCATAAACTGCCTCCAACGTCGTTTTAGAGAATTTGGCAGTACGTCCAAATCGGCCTCACAAATGCAGACCATGTGTAACCACGCCAGCTCAGGACATCCATATCAGTACTGAGGATTATTTTGGTCTTCAATAAAGCCCTTTTGCGGGGAAAAACACATTCTGATTGCTCCCTAGTGGGTGGGCCTGGCTGCCAAGTGGGTGGACCTATGCCCTCCTCTATGTACCTCTACCCAGTCATGTGAAATCCATAGATTAGGGCCTAATACATTTATTTCAATTGACTGATTTTCTTATGTGAACTGTAACGCAGTAAAATCTTTGAAATTGTTGCGTTTATATTTTTGTTACGTATAATAACTAGAAAATGTCCACATTAGGGAAATTATCGCAATGTATAATATTTATTGCTATATAAAATTACAACAATAAAAAAAAAAAAATTATGGACAGCTACTTTACATTAGCGGCAGGGTTCTAGACAATTTTCTTCCAGAGACTTGTAGGACAACTAAGATGGTAGCCTATGAAACTAAGATGGTAGCCTAAGAAACTAAGATGGTAGCCTATGATTAAAAAAGTAAGCTATTTCATCTAACATATCCAGGAAATGCTGATTTATATTGATGTGCAACCTGTCAAAATAGGATCCAGTATTATCAGAAAAAAAATGTTGCTCTTCAGAGAATTTTCCGCCATCTTTGTGCATATTGGCCGGTAGGCTATATTATACACTACCTGAGGAAGCGGGAACTCAAAACAATTAGCTAGATTGCTAAATCTAAATATGATATTGTTGCTATATAGCCACGATGGCTAATTGATTAATCTAAAAATGTAGGCGTATGTCCTACAAAGACTTTCCAGCAATAGTCCTAGGTGACCTACTCACTGCAAAATGGCATGCTCTGCCCCACTCTGCGGATGCATCAAAACCACACTAGGCTACAGCCGACTCCGGTTGTGAAGTGGTACTCACAGAAAGCTCTCTGTAACTAGAACAACAGTAGTTGCTTTGAAAACTGTATTTTTCCCCACAATTGCATTTGAGCAAAGGTCATACGCTTGTTTCTTCTCATAATGCATCTCTCCCTCCTCTGTGAGCACAATGGGGAGAGGGAGTGAGAGTGGCTCACTCACACAGCAGCCGACAGTGAAACAGGGACAAGGCTGATACTTTCATAGCAGGCATCATCAACGCTCCATATGCTATTAATGGTGTTAACCGAATTATGTTTTTAAATCTACAGGAACATTATGTAGCAAAATAACAGAAAATTCCCGACATACTTCAGTAAGAAGGTAACGTCTGTAATTGTCAGTTAATCTGAGACTTGTCAGAACCTGGCTATGGGATGCAGGGGGAAAAGTGAGAGGTTGGAGCGAGACAACAAATTCAAAGACAGCCTATTTCTCTGTCCTCAAGGGGAGAGAGAGAGAGAGACAAATAACTAGACTGTTTACTATTAAACTCCACACTAATGTTGTTTTACATTTCACAAAGCAGTTTGTGTTTCTTAACCAGGCAAAGCTAAAGAGTAGGCTGGTGACTGGTGGTTTCAGATGAGCCTGCCTGTCCACACTCATTGCTTGCTCACCAGCTGATGTATGCTGCATGTGCCAGGTGTGGAGCGTCTTTTCCACTGCTAGAGAACAGAACCCATCGCTGCTGTGCACACACAGTGCTAATATTCTGCTTATCATTGTAGCCTATCCAGTAAAAGTGCAAATAGTCACGAGAAGTAGATCTGAGTCGCCAATGGTCGAGAATTACGACCTGGCTTCCACAATGACCTGACCACAACCCAATTGAGATGGTTTGGGATGAGTTGGACCGCAGAGTGAAGGAAAAGCAGCCAAGAAGTGCTTAGTATGTGGGAACTCCTTCAAGACTGTTGGAAAATAATTCCAGGTGAAGCTGGTTGAGAGAATGCAAAGAGTGTGCAAAGCAGTCATCAAGGCACAAGGTGGCCACTTTGAAGAAACTAAAAAATATATTTTGATTTGTTTAACACTTTCTTGGTTACTACATGATTCCATGTGTTATTTCATAGTTTTTTCTGTATTGTATAATAATAGTGAAGACATCAATAGTACAAATAAAAATCCTTGAATAAGTAGGTGTCCAAACTTTTGACTGGTACTGTATATAATAATTCAGTATAAACAATATCGACTTGTCTGTAAAAAACGGTAACCTGCACTAGTATGTCAATGATACTCTTGCTATTGCCCCCACGATTGACCAGGCTCTCTGAACTACAGTCTGTCTTCATTGTATTACAGAAAAACTTGACCTGAAATTAGTATTGAATGCAGGTAAAACTAAGTATATGTTGTTCTCTAGAGCGCATAAAAATAACTTTGATGATTTAAACATATGTACTTTGGGTGTTGTCCATATTGATCGTGTCCGTGCTTATATCTGGATAGATGGAAACGCTGTCTCATAAAAAGCATATTGACCACGGTCCGGCACCTCTCCGAGGTTAGTAGCAGAAAGCAGGTTTTATTTGTGTCCTTCAAGGCAGCTGTCATTGATCACGTTAGTCTGCGTTTCATTTTATATGGCGGTTTGATCGCGGGAGAGGCACTAGTAATGTCTGCAGTTTTCGGTTTGGCCATTTGTTTCAAGTGTATAAGTCTTTAAATACATCTCTTTGCCAAAATTCGTCATCTCTCCATGTCTTATTCGACTAGTAGTTGTTCTGAAATGTTTATTGCTTGCCTACATTTTACTCCCTCTGTTTAATATAACACACAGTCATGAATTATTCATTTCGGGTTGCCTATCCTGACGTGAAGTTTGTTCTATAGAAAGTATTTGACTGATGTGTGCCACAAAGTATTTGACTCTAGTGACAAAATTTAGGAAATTGGAGGGGGGGGGGGGGATTTACAAATTAACCACTAATATGGACGAGTTAGTAAAGAAACAGAATTTTAAAAAATGGGCTTCTTCTATAGAAACAGGTCCTGCCTCTCGCTAAATAGTAGAACGCAGATTATTCAGTCAATGTTCCTATTGGTTCTTGACCATGTCGGCATCATCGACGTGAACACAGCTGCCACTTCATTAAAGCCGTTAGATGCAGTTTATCATAGCGCACTGCGGCTTATTACAGGCTACATTTTGAGTATTCATACCTGCATTCTCTACTAGAAAGTTGGTTGGCCCTCTGATGTCACGTAGGTTGATACAGTGCTATGTTTTCATTTATAAAGCCCTTTTACAAAAAGTCCCACTGTTCGTAATGTCTTTACTAAACTTGAGACATACGAGTCACCACCCATGGTCTGGGGGATGGTTACCTCTGGAAATTATTCTTGGTCTCTACTGAGTTATGCAAATCAGCTTTTAGGTTTTCTTGCACCTCAACATGTTCTTAAATGTGATGTTCTGGTGCCTCTTGGGTAATTCAGAAAGCTGATTGAGGACCTTATTACTGATGAATGTGATGTTCTGGTGCCTCTTGGGTAATTCAGAAAGCTGATTGAGGACCGTATTACTGATGAATGTGATGTTCTGGTGCCTCTGGGTAATTCAGACAGCTGATTGAGGACCTTATTACTGATGAATGTGGTAGTTTAGGACTGTGTTTTTCTTTCAGCATGCATTTTGTATTTATATTGATGTATGCATTTTCTGTCATTTCTGTAATTCAGGGCTCATCTGCAAAATAGACCTTGGTCTCAGTAGGACTCCCTGATAAAAGGTTAAATAAATAAATAGTAGACAGTAGTAGTCAGACAGTAGTAGAACTCTACTGAAGGAAACAGTACTGCTGGTCAGACAGTAGTAGAACTCTGAAGGAAACAGTAATGCTGGTCAGACAGTAGTAGAACTCTACTGAAGGAACCAATACTGCTGGTCAGACAGTAGTAGAACTCTACTGAAGGAACCAATACTGCTGGTCAGACAGTAGTAGAACTCTACTGAAGGAACCAGTACTGCTGGTCAGACAGTAGTAGAACTCTACTGAAGGAACCAGTACTGCTGGTCAGACAGTAGTAGAACTCTACTGAAGGAAACAGTACTGCTGGTCAGACAGTAGTAGAACTCTACTGAAGGAACCAATACTGCTGGTCAGACAGTAGTAGAACTCTACTGAAGGAACCAATACTGCTGGTCAGACAGTAGTAGAACTCTACTGAAGGAACCAGTACTGCTGGTCAGACAGTAGTAGAACTCTACTGAAGGAACCAGTACTGCTGGTCAGACAGTAGTAGAACTCTACTGAAGGAAACAGTACTGCTGGTCAGACAGTAGTAGAACTCTACTGAAGGAAACAGTACTGCTGGTCAGACAGTAGTAGAACTCTACTGAAGGAAACAGTACTGCTGGTCAGACAGTAGTAGAACTCTACTGAAGGAAACAGTACTGCTGGTCAGACAGTAGTAGAACTCTGAAGGAAACAGTACTGCTGGTCAGACAGTAGTAGAACTCTGAAGGAAACAGTACTGCTGGTCAGACAGTAGTAGAACTCTACTGAAGGAAACAGTACTGCTGGTCAGACAGTAGTAGAACTCTGAAGGAAACAGTAATGCTGGTCAGACAGTAGTAGAACTCTACTGAAGGAAACAGTACTGCTGGTCAGACAGTAGTAGAACTCTACTGAAGGAAACAGTACTGCTGGTCAGACAGTAGTAGAACTCTACTGAAGGAAACAGTACTGCTGGTCAGACAGTAGTAGAACTCTACTGGAGGAAACAGTACTGCTGGTCAGACAGTAGTAGAACTCTACTGAAGGAAACAGTACTGCTGGTCAGACAGTAGTAGAACTCTACTGAAGGAAACAGTACTGCTGGTCAGACAGTAGTAGAACTCTGAAGGAAACAGTACTGCTGGTCAGACAGTAGTAGAACTCTACTGAAGGAAACAGTACTGCTGGTCAGACAGTTGTAGAACTCTACTGAAGGAAACAGTACTGCTGGTCAGACAGTTGTAGAACTCTACTGAAGGAAACAGTACTGCTGGTCAGACAGTTGTAGAACTCTACTGAAGGAACCAGTACTGCTGGTCAGACAGTAGTAGAACTCTACTGAAGGAACCAGTACTGCTGGTCAGACAGTAGTAGAACTCTACTGAAGGAAACAGTACTGCTGGTCAGACAGTAGTAGAACTCTACTGAAGGAAACAGTACTGCTGGTCAGACAGTAGTAGAACTCTACTGAAGGAAACAGTACTGCTGGTCAGACAGTTGTAGAACTCTACTGAAGGAACCAGTACTGCTGGTCAGACAGTTGTAGAACTCTACTGAAGGAACCAGTACTGCTGGTCAGACAGTAGTAGAACTCTACTGAAGGAACCAGTACTGCTGGTCAGACAGTAGTAGAACTCTACTGAAGGAAACAGTACTGCTGGTCAGACAGTAGTAGAACTCTACTGAAGGAAACAGTACTGCTGGTCAGACAGTAGTAGAACTCTACTGAAGGAAACAGTACTGCTGGTCAGACAGTAGTTGTCAGAAGTAGAACACTATGACTGCTGGGATATCTTAATCCCTCTATCTGAAAACAATAAAGTGGTGCCTTTCAGAACCAATCAGTTCTCGCTCACCATCAATCATTAATCACCAACATCACACTGTCACATTTGGAATAATCTAAATCGACAGTCACGTACTGCCCATGTTTAGTTATCCATTGTCATGGATTAGTAAACATGAAGACGTCATGTCTCCGTGTCTAACTAAACCAGTGTGAACAGTGACTTAGTTCTATTTATTTCCCAAAGCCCCATTCATAGCTCCTATCACACAGTGTTAATTGGCCTGTAAAGGACGAGGAAGGCTCCATCTCCAATGGCCGTAAGCTCTCAACAAGCTTCACATTTATTTATATTTTATTGAACCTTTAACTAGGCAAGTCAGTTAAGATCAAATTCTTATTGACAATGACGGCCTACCCCGGCCAAACCCTAACAACGCTGGGCCAATTGGGCACCGCCCTATGGGACTCCCAATCACGCTCGGTTGTGATACATCCTGGAATCTAACCAGCTTCTGTAGTGACGTCTGTAGCACTGAGATGCAGTGGGATTCAGTATTCAGCCCACTACTGGCCATCCCTAACAGCCTGTTGAGAACCCTGTACCTTAGTAGGATTCAGTATTCAGTCCACTACTGGCCATCCCTAACAGCCTGTTGAAAACCCTGTACCTTAGTGGGATTCAGTATTCAGCCCACTACTGGCCATCCCTAACAACCTGTTGAAAACCCTGTACCTTAGTGGGATTCAGTATTCAGCCCACTACTGGCCATCCCTAACAGCCTGTTGAAAACCCTGTACCTTAGTGGGATTCAGTATTCAGCCCACTACTGGCCATCCCTAACAACCTGTTGAAAACCCTGTACCTTAGTGGGATTCAGTATTCAGCCCACTACTGGCCATCCCTAACAACCTGTTGAAAACCCTGTACCTTAGTGGGATTCAGTATTCAGCCCACTACTGGCCATCCCTAACAGCCTGTTGAAAACCCTGTACCTTAGTGGGATTCAGTATTCAGCCCACTACTGGCCATCCCTAACAGCCTGTTGAAAACCCTGTACCTTAGTAGGATTCAGTATTCAGCCCACTACTGGCCATCCCTAACAGCCTGTTGAAAACCCTGTACCTTAGTAGGATTCAGTATTCAGTCCACTACTGGCCATCCCTAACAGCCTGTTGAAAACCCTGTACCTTAGTGGGATTCAGTATTCAGTCCACTACTGGCCATCCCTAACAGCCTGTTGAAAACCCTGTACCTTAGTGGGATTCAGTATTCAGTCCACTACTGGCCATCCCTAACAGCCTGTTGAGAACCCTGTACCTTAGTGGGATTCAGTATTCAGTCCACTACTGGCCATCCCTAACAGCCTGTTGAAAACCCTGTACCTTAGTGGGATTCAGTATTCAGCCCACTACTGGCCATCCCTAACAGCCTGTTGAAAACCCTGTACCTTAGTAGGATTCAGTATTCAGCCCACTACTGGCCATCCCTAACAACCTGTTGAAAACCCTGTACCTTAGTGGGATTCAGTATTCAGCCCACTACTGGCCATCCCTAACAGCCTGTTGAAAACCCTGTACCTTAGTAGGATTCAGTATTCAGTCCACTACTGGCCATCCCTAGCAACCTGTTGAAAACCCTGTACCTTAGTGGGATTCAGTATTCAGTCCACTACTGGCCATCCCTAACAGCCTGTTGAAAACCCTGTACCTTAGTGGGATTCAGTATTCAGCCCACTACTGGCCATCCCTAACAGCCTGTTGAAAACCCTGTACCTTAGTAGGATTCAGTATTCAGTCCACTACTGGCCATCCCTAACAGCCTGTTGAAAACCCTGTACCTTAGTGGGATTCAGTATTCAGCCCACTACTGGCCATCCCTAACAGCCTGTTGAAAACCCTGTACTTTAGTGGGATTCAGTATTCAGCCCACTACTGGCCATCCCTAACAGCCTGTTGAAAACCCTGTACCTTAGTGGGATTCAGTATTCAGCCCACTACTGGCCATCCCTAACAGCCTGTTGAAAACCCTGTACTTTAGTGGGATTCAGTATTCAGCCCACTACTGGCCATCCCTAACAGCCTGTTGAAATCCCTGTACCTTAGTGGGATTCAGTATTCAGCCCACTACTGGCCATCCCTAACAGCCTGTTGAAAACCCTGTACCTTAGTGGGATTCAGGCCACTATAGGCTTTAACGCTCCCCTTGAGCTGACAAACTTTAAGGGGGTAATCTGCAGTTTGAACAATAAAGCCGACTACCTGCTACCGTGTTTTGATAAAAAGCTGTGGGATAGGGCTTGAGAAATGTAACCACTTTCATATTAATTGACAGATCTCTGGATGCAAGGCCTGACCATCCATGATATCAAAGTCATAGTTTTAACCATGTTTTAAGGGAAAGGCTTGTGTCTTCTGCATTTAACCCAACCCCTCTGAATCAGAGAGGTTGCCATAATTGACATCCACGTCTTCGTCGCCCGGGGAACAATGGGTTAACAGCCTTGTTCAGAACAACCGATTTTGACATTATCAGCTCGGGGATTCGACCCAGCAACCTTTCAGTTACTGGGCCAACGCTCTAACCACTAGGCTACCTGCCGCCCGGCTATTCAGTGTTTGTTTACAACTTAAATGTTTACAAACATAGGAGCAAAACAATCTTATATTTTGTGTTCTAAATGGGGTACAACAGTTGACCTAAGCTAATGAGAGGTTATATTCTTCAAGATTCAAAATGGGTAACATTAGATATCATGAATATAAAAGTTTTAAAAAATTAGCAATGAATATTGCCCCTTCGAAGTCTGAAAGCCACATATTAAAATGTGCCATAACATTTGACTTAACAGTATGTTTTAGGGTCGTCGCTGACAGAAAGTAGGCTATACAAGCGCACAAGATTGCAACCGTATGAATAGAAAACAGATTTGTTTTTCAAAAGCACATCACCATAACATCTGTTGAGATGGCTAAAGGCTCTTCACATAACGTTTTAACTACATGTGATTTGGCTGACTGACTGATTAATAGATTCATTGCTGATTGATCGACAGTGATTGCTCTATGAGTTTCTCCACTCACCACTGTCAGTCCTCTTTGTGGCGAAGAGGACGATGAGGGCCAATATTACGATGAAGAGGAGGGAGACGATGGTGAGCAGCCCGATCTCCAGAGAGGTCCAGTGGGGCTTCTTAGCCGATTTAGGGGGGACGGTCTCCACCATGCTCAACACTCCTTCAGCTGCTGGCTGTAACGCCTCACCTGAGGGGAGACAAGGTTAACTCTGAAATAATCTCCTTGAAGAATATAAACTAAGTAAACATGATATCTCATAGAAAGATGTGGCAACAACTCAGCTGTAAAAATAAAAGGTCAACCGTCCCTCCCAACACCACGATAAAGGTCAACCGTCCCCCCCAACACCACGATAAAGGTCAACCGTCCCCCCCAACACCACGATAAAGGTCAACCGTCCCCCCCAACACCACGATAAAGGTCAACCCTCCCCCCCCAACACCACGATAAAGGTCAACCCTCCCCCCCCAACACCACGATAAAGGTCAACCCTCCCCCCCAACACCACGATAAAGGTCAACCGTCCCTCCCAACGCCACGATAAAGGTCAACCGTCCCTCCCAACACCACGATAAAGGTCAACCCTCCCCCCCCAACACCACGATAAAGGTCAACCGTCCCGCCCAACACCACGATAAAGGTCAACCGTCCCTCCCAACACCACGATAAAGGTCAACCGTCCCCCCCAACACCACAATAAAGGTCAACCGTCCCCCCCAACACCACGATAAAGGTCAACCGTCCCCCCCAACACCACGATAAAGGTCAACCGTCCCTCCCAACACCACGATAAAGGTCAACCGTCCCCCCCAACACCACGATAAAGGTCAACCCTCCCCAACACCACGATAAAGGTCAACCGTCCCCCCCAACATCACGATAAAGGTCAACCGTCCCCCCCAACACCACGATAAAGGTCAACCCTCCCCAACACCACGATAAAGGTCAACCGTCCCCCCCAACACCACGATAAAGGTCAACCGTCCCCCCCAACACCACGATAAAGGTCAACCCTCCCCAACACCACGATAAAGGTCAACCCCCCCCAACACCACGATAAAGGTCAACCGTCCCCCCCAACACCACAATAAAGGTCAACCGTCCCTCCCAACACCACGATAAAGGTCAACCGTCCCCCCCAACACCACGATAAAGGTCAACCGTCCCCCCCAACACCACGATAAAGGTCAACCGTCCCCCCCAACACCACGATAAAGGTCAACCGTCCCCCCCAACACCACGATAAAGGTCAACCGTCCCCCCCAACACCACGATAAAGGTCAACCGTCCCCCCCAACACCACGATAAAGGTCAACCGTCCCCCCCAACACCACGATAAAGGTCAACCGTCCCCCCCAACACCACGATAAAGGTCAACCGTCCCTCCCAACACCACGATAAAGGTCAACCGTCCCTCCCAACACCACGATAAAGGTCAACCGTCCCCCCCAACACCACGATAAAGGTCAACCCTCCCCAACACCACGATAAAGGTCAACCGTCCCCCCCAACATCACGATAAAGGTCAACCGTCCCCCCCAACACCACGATAAAGGTCAACCCTCCCCAACACCACGATAAAGGTCAACCGTCCCCCCCAACACCACGATAAAGGTCAACCGTCCCCCCCAACACCACGATAAAGGTCAACCGTCCCTCCCAACACCACGATAAAGGTCAACCGTCCCTCCCAACACCACGATAAAGGTCAACCGTCCCCCCCAACACCACGATAAAGGTCAACCCTCCCCAACACCACGATAAAGGTCAACCCCCCCCAACACCACGATAAAGGTCAACCGTCCCCCCCAACACCACAATAAAGGTCAACCGTCCCTCCCAACACCACGATAAAGGTCAACCGTCCCCCCCAACACCACGATAAAGGTCAACCCTCCCCAACACCACGATAAAGGTCAACCGTCCCCCCCAACACCACGATAAAGGTCAACCCTCCCCCCCCCCCCCCCCCCCACCATTTTTATTTTAACTAGGCAAGTCAGTTAAGAAAAAATTCGTATTTACAATGACGGCCTACCAAAAGGCAAAAGGCCTCATGAGGGGACGGGGCATGGGATTAAAAATAAAAACATGTATACAATATAAATAAATATAGACAAAACACACATCACAACGAGAGAGACACACAACACTACATAAAGAGAGAATAAAGGATAACCCTCCCCAACACCACGATAAAGAGAGAGAAGTGGAAGGGAAAGATGAAGAGAATGAGAGATGAATAGAGAGAGAGAGAACGAGAGAGAAACAGAGAGATAAGTAGCTAAATTCTAAGAGAAAGACAGGGAGAGGGAAAGGCGGGGGGGGGGGGGGGGGGGGGTCACACAGTAAGGTACAAACCTTACAAAAGCCCAGAAAATGGTCCAGATGAAAATATAATACCCTACCTTGTAATGTGCAGCAGAAAGAATACAAGGCTCCAGAACCAGACAAGATCAGCTCTGCCTCTCACCAAGTTATAGTTCAACTCCTCAGCAAAATGCACGTAGTAAACTCTTCCTTAACAGGCAATTGATCCTTGATCCCCCGCTTGGCAAGTACACACACGTTTACAAGCTGGTTCAGTGACCAGAGTCTGCAGAAGGGAGGCTCCTGCTGTTAGCTGGCTGAGACGAGAGCACCCATTCAGGGGACAAAGTCTCCTTGCCTCCCTTTACACACACACACACACACACACACACACACACACACACACACACACACACACACACACACACACACACACACACACACACACACACACACACACACACACACACACACACACACACACACACACCTGATGTCTACTTGAAGTACGGCTTTAGAACAGTTGAATGTGTAGAAGGGAACAACACTCTCCATTACTGTTCTACACCTGTAACCTGGGCCTATTAGGCACCTAATGTCAGGCGCATTAGGAGGACGGATAATTGGCCATTACAGCAAGGGAGCAGAGAAGACCAGACACTCTGCTTTAGCTGTAACTCATGATAATTCAGATGCTAACTGTTAGATGTGCCATCTCCTCAGGCATCATGTGAACACTTATGCATTCATTCCTATTCCATCATCCCAGTTGGCTCCAGTTCAATGATTGACTGCCAGGAGTGGCATGTCACTGCAGCTATATACTACCTGGAGGAAATGCATTCCATAGGCTGATAATACACAGACAGATACCGATAGAGAAATATGGAGGGATGAGGGTCACTGGGTATTCTGAAAAGAGAAGTGGAAAGAGGCAGAGAGAGAGGCAGAGAGAGAGAGAGAGAGAGACAGGCAGGCAGGGGGGGCAGGGGCAGAGGGAGAGAGAGGCAGGGGCAGAGACAGGCAGGGGGAGGCAGAGACAGGCAGGGGGAGGCAGAGGCAAAGAGAGACAGGCAGGGAGAGAGAGAGACACAGGCAGAGAGAAAGAGAGGCAGGGGCAGGCAGACAGAAAGAGAGGCAGGGGCAGGCAGAGAAAGAGAGGCAGGGGCAGGCAGAGAGAGAGAGGCAGGGGCAGGCAGAGAGAGAGAGGCAGGGGCAGGCAGAGAGAGAGAGGCAGGGGGAGAGAGAGAGAGAGGCAGAGCAAGGAAGATCAGCGTTATGTTTGACCTACTAATCAGAGCTTACTCTTACTCTAGCCTGCATACTGCACAGCACATAGAACTGTTTCAACACACACACACACACACACACACAGAAAGGGATTACATTTGGTGACGACAGCAGCCATGTGTGCTTTCACAATGTCACACCACGAGGTGTATGTTGAGGGGGGGTTCGGGGTCTCGATATGGGGGGTGCTACAGGAGTGTGTGTGTGTGTGTGAGAGAGCCATAATCCTGCCAGGCACGTCAAGTCTAAGCACTAGGATAGAATGACTTCTGACATATGCAAGAGAGGTGGGGTAAAGAGGGAGAGATGTTAGAAGAGATGGCAGTTAGCATGTAGGAGTGAGACAGTGGGGCCTCTTACTGTAGGAGTGACTTGTAGGCAGTACTTTTAGTAGGACTATGTCTCACACACAGAAGCATGAACGCACCACACACACCGTTTTGCACACACCTCTGTTCGTGTGTGAGCGTGGGGGCTCCAGATGGGTTTAAGACTCCACACACACACCTCTGTTCGTGTGTGAGCGTGGGGGCTCCAGATGGGTTTAAGACTCCACACACACAACCTTTATTTATGATTGTTGTATGTTACTCTGATGAATTTGAAACGTCGCAATGAGACCTCACAAACCACTTCAAAATGAAAGTCGTGTTTCACTGTAACCACAACACACACGTAGCTTAAACCTATTCCCTGAAGTTACGGTTCCACTAAGACATTATTGTTTACCATCAAAATGTCCAGATGATAAAAAGTTTCAATTACTGAAATGAATCCTTTGAATAATGGCTAAACACTATAAAACCCATGTAGTCTGAACCCAACCCCTACAGGGAATCATTACAATGGAGACGAACACATATGTCCATGACTGTACCCAACACAACAACTCAAACGGTATATTATTTATAGAAACGACAGAGCTGTAATGAAAATATGTTCACATGTTCTTTTTAAAAGATCCATCACAAACACATTCTAGTCTGTGCGAAGCATGTCCGAAGGGGAAACTAGTCCTATTAAAACATCTATTTTGTGAGCAAAAAAATCTGTCGACAATTATGACATGAATAAACACATGATCACTCACATCTGGCAAGAGACACTGAATGACCAAGAAGGGAAGGAGCCGAATGCGCTTAGGCGACGGAGTTCATTTCCTAACTGTTGCACATCAAACAAGAGTAAAGAAAACTCAGTGGGAAGACATGATGATCAACCGGTGAATGTCACTTGTCCCACACACAGACCAAGCATCAAAATGCAATATTTAGAATGGATTTGGCACGTGTAACCGACTTACCAGGAATCTCTGAAAATTTTCGATCGATGATATATATGGGCATTACATCAACCAATCAAACGTCCTTCAAAAGTCAATCAGATGCGCGGAGGTAATATGACCTGGAAATTGATGTTGGTGAGAATGTAGGCTACCTGTTTAGATTAGTTTATTAGGATCCCCATTAGCTACTGCACGTGCAGCATCTACTCTTCCTTTCTCGTTGCCTGTCTGTGGATTTCAAGAACAATCCGCCTCGCGCTTCCCTTGCTGGCAAAGAACGTGAAAACAAGCTTACCTCTTCTACCTGTTAACGCCACGAGCCTACAACACCCCCAAGCCAGAGTCCAAGACAGTTGTATTTCTATTCTAGATCTATTGAACGGACGCTTCAGCGAGAAATGTAGGATAAATCAACGGAAAGTCTAATGACCGGAGAGTAAACGTGTGACCTGTCAGTGAAGTATCCCGGTGAAGTTTCCACTTAGCGGTTACCGATACGTTGCCTCTCTTTAAGGCAGCGTTTAGAAGTGAGCCTGTCAACGAAGCTCGAGCTGCGAGTAGATGAGCGCGCCACAAGTCGCTCTTAAATAGCTGGGGCGAGCGGATTGCGCCATGAGCGAATAGGCTGCCTATACCGCAGTTCGGTCAGTCACTGATATGATGATGGTTACCCCTTGCATTATTTGTTGATCAAACTCCCCTTTCTCAATAACTTGCAAGTTGCAACGAACCTTGGGGCAGGCTAAAATTGTGTTATGCAATGACCTTCATTGACTCGAACTTAGTCTTTATCTACAACCTTGTTTCCCATCCACAGTTTTTATGTGAATAAAGTCATAAGGTATAAAAATGACAGCTGTGATGGAAACAGGTGTTTCGGTACAATTTCATTAATGGCTACAGATCATTTGTTCGTTCGACATGGCGGGATCTTTTTGGTTTGGTAAAATTCATTGTGCGAGAAATGGTGGTGGAGACGCCTTTAGGTGCAGGTATTGATATAATAACCATCAGAGCCGGACGGCCCTATACGCTCACTACGCAAGTTGCGTAGGGCCCCGCAAATTACGTAATGGCCCCGCCTCGTGTCAAAGCGGGTGTCAATGTTTACAACTTCGATGAGAGGATGAAGCAGAACTATGCTTCTGGTCAAGAAAGGAGGGAAAAAAACACCATGAGACTGAAGAGTGAATTGCGGGAACAGCAATCAAGTAAAAGTATGTTCTCTACTGAAAGAGCTGCTTCCTGTGCTTGGCCCTCCTATGTTAAACATAATAAATGGCTCTCTAACCACCGGATGTGTACCAAACTCACTAAAAGTGGCAGTAATAAAGCCTCTCTTGAAAAAGCCAAACCTTGATCCAGAAAATATAAAAAAACTATCGGCCTATATCGAATCTCCCATTCCTCTCAAAAATTGTAGAAAAAGCTGTTGCGCAGCAACTCACAGCCTTCCTGAAGACAAACAATGTATACGAAACGCTTCAGTCTGGTTTTAGACCCCATCATAGCACTGAGACTGCACTTGTGAAGGTGGTAAATGACCTTTTAATGGCATCAGACTGAGGCTCTGGATCTGTCCTCGTGCTCCTAGACCTTAGTGCTGCTTTTGATACCATCGATCACCACATTCTTTTGGAGAGATTGGAAACCCAAATTGCTCTACACGGACAAGTTCTGGCCTGGTTTAGATCTTATCTGTGGGAAAGATATCAGTTTGTCTCAGTGGATGGTTTGTCATCTGACAAATCAACTGTAAATTTTGGTGTTCCTCAAGGTTCTGTTTTGGGACCACTATTGTTTTCACTCTATATTTTCCCTCTTGGTGATGTCATTCGGAAACATAATGTTAACTTTCACTGCTATGCGGATAACACACAGCTGTACATTTCGATGAAACATGTTGAAGCCCCAAAATTGCCCTCGCTGGAAGCCTGTGTTTCAGACATAAGGAAGTGGATGGCTGCAAATGTTCTACTTTTAAACTCGGACAAAACAGAGATGAAGAAACAAAGAGATCTTCTGTTAAATCTGACAATTAATCTTGATGGTTGTACAGTCTTCTCAAATAAAACTGTGAATGACCTCGGCGTTACTCTGGACCATGATCTCTCTTTTGACGAACATATCAAGACTGTTTCAAGGACAGCTTTTTTCCATCTATGTGTAACAGTATAACTTTAAACCGTCCCCTCGCCCCGACCCGGGCGCGAACCAGGGACCCTCTGCACACATCAACAACTGACACCCACGAAGCGTCGTTACCCATCGCTCCACAAAAGCCGCGGCCCTTGCAGAGCAAGGTGCAACATTACTAATAGGTTTCAGAGCAAGTGACGTAACTGATTGAAACGCTACTAGCGCGTACCCGCTAACTAGCTAGCCATTTCACATCTGTTACATATGTAACATTGCAAAAATCAGAAACTTTCTGTCCAAAAATGATGCAGAAAAATTAATCCATGCTTTTGTCACTTCTAGGTTAGACTACTGCAATGCTCTACTTTCCGGCTACCCGGATAAAGCACTAAATAAACTTCAGTTAGTGCTAAACATGGCTGCTAGAATCTTGACTAGAACCAAAAAGTTGATCATATTACTCCAGTGCTAGCCTCTCTACACTGACTTCCTGTTAAGGCTAGGGCTGATTTCAAGGTTTTACTGCTAACCTACAAAGCATTACATGGGCTTGCTCCTACCTATCTTTCCGATTTGGTCCTGCCGTACATACCTACACGTCCGCTACGGTCACAAGATGCAGGCCTCCTTATTGTCCTTAGAATTTCTAAGCAAACAGCTGGAGGCAGGGCTTTCTCCTATAGAGCTCAATTTTTATGGAATGGTCTGCCTACCCACGTGAGAGACGCAGACTCGGTCTAAACCTTTAAGTCTTTATTGAAGATTCATCTCTTCAGTAGGTCCTATGTTTGAGTGTAGTCTGGCCCAGGAGTGTGAAGGTGAATGGAAAGGCACTGGAGCAACGAACCACCCTTGCTGTCTCTGCCTGGCTGGTTCCCCTCTCTCCACTGGGATTCTCTGCCTCTAACTCTATTACGGGGGCTGAGTCACTGGCTTACTGGTGCCATGACGTTCCTAGGAGGGGTGCGTCACGAGTGGGTTGAGTCACTGACGTGGTCTTCCTGTCTGGGTTGGTGCCCCCCCTTGGGTTGTGCCATGGCGGAGATCTTTGTGGGCTATACTCGGCCTTGTCTCAGGATGGTAAGTTGGTGGTTGAAGATATCCTTCTAGTGGTGTGGGGGCTGTGCCAGTATTTATGCTGCAGTAGTTTATGTGTCGGGGGGTTTGGGTCAGTCTGTTATATCTGGAGTATTTCTCATGTCTTATCCGGTGTCCTGTGTGAATTTAAGCTCTCTCTCTCTCTCTCTCTCTCTCTCTCTCTCTCTCTCTCTCTCTCTCTCTCTCTCTCTCTCTCTCTCTCTCTCTCTCTCTCTCTCTCTCTCTCTCTCTCTCTCTCTCTCTCTCTCTCTCTCTCTCTCTCTCTCTCTCTCTCTCTCTCTCTCTCTCTCTCTCTCTCTCTCTCTCTCTCTCTCTCTCTCTCTCTCGTGTCAATATTGCCAAAGCAACAATGTATACAATATACATTGTAATAAAATTATAAACAATGACAAATAATAATATAGAATGGCAGTAAATAATAATACAAAATTAAATATAAAAATAGTAACAATAAAATGGTAACAGTCAATAATCGAATGTAATGTAATAAAAAAATGAAACTATAACTAACTTATAACTAAATAACGGTCATCTTCACCATTACATTGGTACTATAACTACTATCATCACTACCACTACTACCACCACCACCATCATTAAACTGCTATCATTACCATTACCACCCATACTATTACTACTTGGAATGATAAACAACAATAATAATAGTAATAACAGTAATAACAATAACAGTCATAATAAGTAACAGTCATAATACTGCTTACTATGCAGATGTTATTATTCAGTGTCCCTCAGGCTATGGCAGACAAATACATATTTGGCTGCAAGAGGAGCCATTGCTCCTTCGCCTATGAGTATTTTTAGTTTTTCCTCTGGGTTTAATAAGTTAAAATTTGGAATAAATGTAGACATTTCTGGAGAAAGTGCATCTCTGTTTCTACATCCCCTGTCGTGCAGTGACCACATACACGCTCCTCTTTGGGTAGCCATGTCTTTTTATGTCTGCCGGTTTCTATTGCCAATCGGTGGTCACTCAGCCTGTACTTGGTAAGGATCTGTCTCTGCTTCGTATCTCTGACAGAGTAGAGATATTCAGCCAATTCATATTCTCTGTTTAGGGTCAGATAGCAATTTAGTCGGCTTTGGGATTTTGTTTCGTTTTTCCAATGTTGTATATATGAGTCCTTTGATTGGTTCATGATTTTGTTTATTGGAATTCTTTCTTTTGAAGCAGTGCTGGTGTCAGCTTGGTTGGTGAGGTCCAACACCAGCTGACTGAGAGGGCTCGTTTCTGGGCTCAGCTCTTGGGTTTGAAGTGCTTTAAATTGCAGACTCGAATTTGGACTTGAATTTAGATGTAGCCAAAATTTTAATGATCTTTTCTGTATTTTCATTATTACTGGAAAGCGGCCCAATTCTGCCCTACATGCATTAGTTGGTGTATTTCTCTGGACTTGTAGGATTTTCCGACAGAATTCTGCATGTAGGGCTTCAATTGGATGTTTGTCCCACATTTTAAAGTCCAGTTTATTGAGTGGCCCCCAAACCTCACTTCCGTAAAGAGCTATTGGTAGGATTACACTGTCAAATATTTTGGTCCAAATTCTAATTGGGATGTTGATTTTGAATAATTTCATTTTTATTGCATACAATGCTCTGCGGGCTTTTTCTTTGAGTGCATTCACTGCCCTATTAAAGTTTCCCGATGCAGATATGGTCAGACCAAGGTAGGTGTAATTTTTTGTGTGTTCAATGATGGTGTTGTTCAGGGTGAATTTATATTTGTGTTTCTGACATCTGTTTTGTTTTTGGAAAATCATGATTTTAGTTTTTGGGAAATTTACTGCCAGGGCCCAATTATGGCAATATTGCTCTAGAATATTAATGTTCTGTTGAAGACCTTCTTTGGTTGGTGATAGAAGTACCAAGTCATCAGCATATAGCAGGTATTTCACCTCTGTGTCAAATAGTGTGAGTCCTGGGGCTGGAGAATTGTCCAACATGTCTGCTAATTCATTGATATAAATGTTGAAAAGATTTTGGACTCAAACTACAGCCTTGTCTCACACCTCGACATTGTGAAAAGAATTCTGTTCTTTGGTTTTTGATTTTTATTGCACACTTGTTTTCTGTGTACATACATTTTATTAAGTCATACACCTTACTGTAACAGTAAGGCGCGAACCAGGGACCCTCTGCACACATCAACAACTGACACCCACGAAGCGTCGTTACCCATCGCTCCACAAAAGCCACGGCCCTTGCAGAGCAAGGTGCAACCCTACTTCAGGTCTCAGAGCAAGTGACGTAACTGATTGAAACGCTAGTAGCGCGTACCCGCTAACTAGCTAGCCATTTCACATCCGTTACACTCACCCCCCTTTCAACCTCCTCCTTTTTCCGCAGCAACCAGTGATCCGGGTCAACAGCATCAATGTAACAGTATAACTTTAGTACGTCCCCTCGCCCCGACCCGGGCGCGAACCAGGGACCCTCTGCACACATCAACAACGGTCGCCCACGAAGCATCGTTACCCATCGCTCCACAAAGGCCGCGGCCCTTGCAGAGCAAGGTGCAACCCTACTTCAGGTCTCAGAGCAAGTGACGTAACTGATTGAAACGCTAGTAGCGCGTACCCGCTAACTAGCTAGCCATTTCACATCCGTTACATTACCACCAAGCCCACTTTGGAGAATTTTGTAGAATAGCCCTTCGTGCCAAATAGAATCAAATGCTTTTTTAAAGTCAATAAAGCAAGCTAAGATTTTGCCCTCTTTTTTTTGGTGTATGTGTTTATTAATTAGTGTGTGTAAGGTGTATATATGGTCAGTAGTGCGATGGTTAGGGAGAAAGCCAATTTGACATTTAGTTATTAAATTTTTTTCTTGAAGAAAGGTTTGAATTCTTGAATTCAAAATGCTACAGAAAACCTTTCCCAAGTTACTGTTTACACAAATTCCCCTGTAATTATTGGGGTCTGATTTGTCTCCACTTTTGTGGATAGGGGAGATGAGCCCCTGGTTCCAGACATCAGGGAAGCAGCCAGAAGTTAAAACCATGTTGAACAATTTAAGCACAGCATTTTGCAACTCAGGTGTGCTGTTTTTCAGCATTTCATTTCTGATGTTGTCTAGACCACAAGCCTTCTTTGATTTAATAGATTTGAGATTTTCATTTAGTTCTTGTTGGGTTATTGGGTAATCTAATGGATTTTGGTTGTTTTTAATGACTGATTCAAGGATGTTCAATTTTTCTTTAATTTCTAATTGGTTCTGTTTTAAGTCTTTTTGTGGGATGTTTTTGTATAGATTATCAAAATAAGTTTTCCAAATTCCTACATCTTGTATGGCTAAATCTTGTGGCTTTGTTGTGCTTAAATTGTTCCACATGTCCCAGAACTGATTTTGGTCAATTGCGTTTTCAATTTCATCAAGTGTCTTGTTGGTATAATTCAGTTTCTTGCGTTTCAGTGTATGTTTATACTGTTTCAGAGTTTCAAAGTATTCATATCGTAGCTCTGGGTTGTTTTGCTGCTTATGTTTTTTGTTTGACATTTGTCTTAGGTGTTTTCTAATTGTTTTACATTCATTATCAAACCATTTGTCAGAAACATTTTGTTTTTTGTTTCTGATGTTGCATTTCTTTGGTTTTCTCAAATTTGCTTTCGGTGCTGCTTTTTGGAATATGCAGTTGATGTTTAGAGTAGCCGAATTGACACCATCTTTATTGTTTTGGTATTGTGAGTTATTGAAAAACTGTATAGAGATCATCATTTCATTTGAGTTCAATGTTTCAATGAATCTCTCTGCACTGTTTGGAGCCCATCTGTACGATTAGTTTATGTTGTAGAGTTTATTGGGCAGTTTTTTTGAATGAATATTGCCGGTTAATTTCTTCAAAAACACGTTGATCTGACAATGGTGTCTGTGGTCTGACAGTGAATGCACTAATGGAGGAGGGGTCAATGTCCGTGATGGCATAATCGACTACACTTGTCCCAAGAGCTGAGCAGTAAGTAAACTGACCTAAAGAGTCCCCTCTGATTCTCTCTCTCTCTCTCTCTCTCTCTCTCTCTCTCTCTCTCTCTCTCTCTCTCTCTCTCTCTCTCTCTCTCTCTCTCTCTCTGAGGACCTGAGCCCTAGGACCATGCCTCAGAACTACCTGGCCTGATGACTCCTTGCTGTCCCCATTCCACCTGGCCGTGCTGCTGCTCCAGTTTCAACTGTTCTGCCAGTTTCAACTGTTCTGCCTATGGAACCCTGACCTGTTCACCGGACGTGCTACCTGTCCCAGACCTGCTGTTTTCAACTCTCTAGAGACAGCAGGAGCGGTAGAGATACTCTGAATGTGATCGGCTACGAAAAGCCAACTGACATTTACTCCTGAGGTGCTGACCTGTTGCACCCTCGACAACCACTGTGATTATTATTATTTTACCCTGTTGGTCATCTATGAATATTTGAACATCTTGGCCATGTTCTGTTATAATCTCCACCCGGCACAGCCAGAAGAGGACTGGCCACCCCTCATAGCCTGGTTCCTCTCTAGGTTTCTTCCTAGGTTCTGGCCTTTCTAGGGAGTTTTTCCTAGCCACCCTGCTTCTACACCTGCATTGCTTGCTGTTTGGGGTTTTTAGGCTGGGTTTCTGTACAGCACTTTGAGATATCAGCTGATGTAAGAAGGGCTATATAAATACATTTGATTTGATTTGATTGATTTGATTCTCTCCTCTCCAACTTTGACGTCAGCAAATAACAGTAGCGTTACGTTAATGTGCTAGCTTGCAGTGCATCTCTCTCTAGTCTGTCTGTCTTGCTAACCTAGCTGGGCAGTGCATCTCTTGGTCTGTCTGTGTCTTGCTTGCCAGCCACTTCTAAGGCGGTGTTCTGTGACTTTGTGCTGACAAAGGTGAGTGTGAAATACAACTATTTATTACGTTTGATAAACACCAACGGGCAACAGTGTTTATAAATTGCAGCTCGGAAAAGATAACCGTGTCGCTCGTGAACATGCGTTCATATGCGCACGCACAAAATGAAACTGGCACTTTCCAGCAGCATCCTCTGTGGGGACCAGTCCAGACAATATATAGGCGAGATGGCACTCCTCACAGGCGCACATAATTTTAAAACAAGACAATGATTATCTAGTCAATTAAATTAAATTCAAGGGACTTTATTGACATGGGAAACATATGTTTACATTGCCAAAGCAAGTAGATAATAATATAAAGTGAAATAAACAGTAAACATTACACTCACAGAAGTACCAAAGAAATAAAGACATTACAAATGTCATTATGTATATATACAGCGTTGTAACGATGTGAAAATGGTTAAAGTACAAAAGGGAAAATAAATAAACATAAATATGGGTTGTATTTACAATGGTGGTGTTGTTCTTCACTGGTTGCCCTTTTCTTGTGGCAACAGGTCACAAATCTTGCTGCTGTGATGGCACACTGTGGTATTTCGCCCAGTAGATATGGGAGTTTATCAAAACCGGGTTTGTTTTCAAATTCTTTGTGGATCTGTGTAATCTGAGGGAAATATGTGTCTCTAATATGGTCATACATTTGGCAGGAGCTCAGCTCAGTTTCCACTTCAATTTGTGTGCACATAGCCTGTCTTCTCTTGAGAGCCAGGTCTGCCTACGGCAGCCTTTCTCAATAGCAAGGCCATGCTCACTGACACTGAGTCTGTACATAGTCAAAGCTTTCCTTAAGTTTGGGTTAGTCACAGTGGTCAGGTATTCTGCCACTGTGTACTCTCTGTTTAGGGCTAAATAACATTCTAGTTTGCTCAGTTTTTTTGTTAATTCTTTCCAATGTGTCAAGTAATTATCATTTTGTTTTCCCATGATTTGGTTGGGTCTAATTGTATTGCTGTCCTGGTGCATCTCTTTGTAGGTGATGGCTTTGTTATGGAAGGTTTGGGAATCACTTCCTTTTAGGTGGTTGTGGATTTTAACGTCACTTTTCTGGATTTTGATAATTATCGGGTATCGGCCTAATTCTGCTCTGCATGCATTATTTATTGTTTTACGTTGTACACAGAGGATATTTTTGCCGAATTCTGCATGTAGAGTCTCAATTTGGTGTTTGTCTCATTTTGTGAATTCTTGGTTGGTGAGCAGACCCCAGGCCTCACAGCCATAAAGGGCAATGGGCTCAGGTTTTTTTTAGCCAGATCCTAATTTGTATGTCGAATTTTATGTTCCTGTTGATGGCATAGAATGCCCTTCTTGAATTTAAATGTTGATTAGCTGGGCATGCTGGGTAATATGGATGTACATCTCTCAGTAAATAATAACCATCAAGTATTCAGTCAAGCCATAGTATAAATAGTGTTTAATATTTGAAAATGTATTGAAAGGAAATCTGGGGGAGCCAGTTTGAATGGGCCTGATGCAGCTGATCAAATGAATGATAGTATTGTTATCTATATGTACAGGTGTTGTGCTTAAGTTTGTCAGTAGAGGAGATGCTGGATCATCAGCCAGTACAAGCACAGACTCAGTTGATCCACATCCAGCCAGTACTAACACAGACCCAGTACAGCCTGCATCAGCCAGTACTAACACAGACCTAGTACAGCCAGCCTCAGCCAGTACTAACACAGACCCAGTACAGCCAGCCTCAGCAGGTACTAACACAGACCCAGTACAGCCAGCCTCAGCAGGTACTAACACAGACCCAGTACAGCCTGCATCAGCCAGTACTAACACAGACCCAGTACAGCTGTCTTCAGCAGGTACTAACACAGACCCAGTACAGCCTGCATCAGCCAGTACTAACACAGACACAATACAGCTGGCTTCAGCAGGTACTAACACAGACCCAGTACATCCAGCCTCAGCAGGTACTAACACAGACCCAGTACAGCCTGCATCAGCCAGTACTAACACAGACCCAGTACAGCTGGCTTCAGCAGGTACTAACACAGACCCAGTACAGCTGGCTTCAACAACTACTAACACAGACCCAGTACAGCTGGCTTCAACAAATACTAACACAGACCCAATACAGCCTGCTTCAGCAGGTACTAACACAGACCCAATACAGCTGGCTTTAGCAAATACTAACACAGACCTAATACAGCCGTCTTCAGCGAGTACTAACACAGACCCAGGTGAAGTACAGGCAGCCTCAGCCAGTACTAACACAGACCCAGGTGAAGTACAGGCAGCCCCAGCCAGTACTAACACAGACCCAGGTGAAGTACAGGCAGCCTCAGCCAGTACTAACACAGACCCAGGTGAAGTACAGGCAGCCCCAGCCAGTACTAACACAGACCCAGGTGAAGTACAGGCAGCCCCAGCCAGTACTAACACAGACCCAGGTGAAGTACAGGCAGCCCCAGCCAGTACTAACACAGACCCAGGTGAAGTACAGGCAGCCTCAGCCAGTACTAACACAGACCCAGGTGAAGTACAGGCAGCCTCAGCCAGTACTAACACAACCAGAGGTGCACAGCCAGCGTCAGATACAAGCAGCTCAGAACCTAATAGAACAGTTTCTGCCCCACCAAATGACCCAGCAGATTGACCCCCAGTCTTAACAGACTTTATGAGGACTGAGTTAGTGTGCAGAAGTTCATTCAAACCAGGACTGGATTTTTTTTCTTACCCTAAAAACAAGTCTAGAAGAGGTTTCCATTCAGGCTTATTACAGAGACAGCTGTCAAATGGGGAACAGATTACCAGGAGCTGGCTTTCATACTCAATCTAAAACAACGCTGTGTATTGTTTTTGCTGTAAGCTTTTTTTTCTACAAAAGACTACAAAATAATAAAGGAAGGCGTGAATGACTGGTCAAATATCAACACCATTCTGAAACACCATCAGGGTAGTGCTGAACACACACACAATATGATTAAATGGAGAGAACTTGATCTGCGCCTAAGTCGGGGACAGACTCTTGACCAGATGCAAATGACAATTTGGAGGCTGAAAGAAAGAGATGGTGGAATGTCCTTACATGTTTAAGTATGTTTAAGTATAACCCAGTCTCTGGCTGAAAGAAACCTAGCATTCAGGGGTTCATCAGACAAACTCTTCCAACCAGATAATGAAAACTTCCTAAAAGAGGTTGAATCACTGGAAAAATTTGACCCCGTTATGGAAAATCATCTCAGCAAAAATAAAGATGGAGAGACACATGCTCATTACCTTGGGAAGCGCAAACAGAATGAGCTGATGTAGATTGTGAGTGACAAGATTCTGGAAGCAATAATGACTCAAGTAAGAGACTCAAAGTACTTCTCCATTATCTTGGACTGTACACCTGACATTAGTCATCAGGAGCAAACGTCCATTATTCTGAGAAGCGTGGCTTTAAAGGGAAAGCCAGAGATCAAGGGGCACTTCCTCGGCTTTGTGAAGGTTGAGGTTTACAACAGGCTTGACTCTGTCCACTGTCATCTTAGATAAGCTGAACAAGCTGAAGATTCCATTTGAAGATTGCAGAGGGCAAGCTTATGATAATGGCACCAACATGAAGGGCAAGCACCAAGAAGTAAAGCCAGACTGCTAAAAAAAACATCCCAGAGCCGTGTTGGTCCCATGTGGAGCACATACTCTAAACCTTGTCATTGCAGATGCTGCCAAATCTTCAAAAGATGCAGTTGGGGTTTTTTGGGCATGTGCAAAAACTCTTCACCTTCTTTTCAGCTGGCACACAAAGATGGAGTGTTTTGAAGAAACACGTGAACATAACTGTGAAGTCATGGAGTGACACAAGATGGGAGAGTAGGCTCCAAAGTGTTCATGCAATCAGGTATCGGGATTCTGAGGTTCGGGAGGCATTACTGGAAGCCAGACAGACGATCAACGATCATGTGGCCAAAGTGGAGGCACAAGCACTTGCAGAGGAAGTTGGGTCCTACCGCTTCTTGATTTGCTGTGTCGTATGGTGTGAGATACTGACAATGACAAACAAGGTTAACAAGTTCCTCCAATCCGCCTCAATGCAGTTGGATATTGCAGTGAATTTAATCTCAAATGCAAAGGCCTCCCTCACTACATACCAGGAAACTACATTCTCTGAGGCCCAGACAGCAGCCAAAAGCATTTGTGAAGAACTGAATGTGGAGGCTGTTCTGAAAGAGAAGAGACTGACAAACAGCAAGAGGCATTTCAGCTATGAGGCTCCTGATGAACCACTGACTGATGCACTGAAAAACCTTGAAGTCAACTACTTCAACATTGTGGTCGACTCTGCTGTGACATCCATGGATGAGAGATTTGAAACACTCAACCAGGTGAAAACCAAATACAGAGTGCTGCTGAACAGCCTCTCAGATGTCCAGTGAATCTTTAAAGGATCACTGCATGGAAGTTGAAAACACTCTTAACCTTCAGAGATGACTGTGACATCAGTGGAATGGATCTGGCACACGACATTCAGAGATGACTGTGACATCAGTGGAATGGATCTGGCACACGACATTCAGAGATGACTGTGACATCAGTGGAATGGATCTGGCACACGACATTCAGAGATGACTGTGACATCAGTGGAATGGATCTGGCACACGACATTCAGAGATGACTGACATCAGTGGAATGGATCTGGTACACAACATTCAGAGATGACTGTGACATCAGTGGAATGGATCTGGCACACGACATTCAGAGATGACTGTGACATCAGTGGAATGGATCTGGCACACGACATTCAGAGATGACTGTGACATCAGTGGAATGGATCTGGCACACGACATTCAGAGATGACTGTGACATCAGTGGAATGGATCTGGCACACGACATTCAGAGATGACTGTGACATCAGTGGAATGGATCTGGCACACGACATTCAGAATTGACCTGATCTGCTATCAGATAAGATGACTGCCTTTGACCTGCTATCCTTTCTCTGTTAGGAAAAAAACCTCGGAGGAACTCTATCCTAACCCTTTGGATAGCCCTAAGAATTGCAGTCACTCTATCAGTAACAGTGGCACCGGCAGAGAGGAGCTTTTCAAAATGAAAGCTCATCAAAAGCTACCTGAGGTCTTCCATGTCACAGGAACGTTTGAGTGGTCTGGCCATCATATAAATCATGACGTGGGGAAACACATGGCCTGCGATGACATCATTGTGATGATTTTGCCTCAAGAAAGTGCAGAAGAGGGATATTTTGATGGTAAGATTTTAATTCAAACATTCAAATGTTTACACACTCAGTAACATTTAAGATTGTATGGCAGAAGTGCATTTGTGTAAATGACTGCTTAACTAAACATGTGACATACTTTCTCAATTTCTTCCAGACAGTCCAGATAGACTGGTGCCTGTTATGTTTGTTCCTTATATAATGACAAACCGGGGTGTAGGTTTAACTACTTTTAAGGGGAGATGGTTAAAGAATGCCTTGCATGGCTAAACATGGAGTTTTCTAGCTGAAGTATATGTTCATTAAAAGTAGTTAAACCTACGCCCCGGTTTGTCATTATATAAGGAACAAACATAACAGTGTCCATGCTGATGCTGTAAATGCCCAGGCTGTAGAGGGAACCAAAGCTAATCACACAGCTGTGTAGGTTTTATTTGACTATTTTAAGACATATAGCTGCAGCAATAGCCTATAGGCTTATGTTTACATTGTATAGACAAAGCTAATTGTATAATATTGTGAGGACTGGACTAATTACCAGGCAGCAGAGCCAATGCTGAGTGTTATATTTTATTATTTTCTACATTTTATATTTTCTACAATTTCTTATTTATGTTAATGTTAATATTCACTTATCTTAAGATTCTATAGAAAATATTATATTCAATAAATATTGTTTGTTTATACTGTACCTCATTCTGTTCTGTATAGGTCTACTTGTTCTTAGACTGACAGATGGAGCAAACTGTTTTAAAGGAGGGAGGATTGTAGTGGGATCACTGGGGTGTCAGGTGTGACTGTGTGACCATGGTAAATGGTTTACATGGCTCACAGGTCAGGTAGGAGGGTCCCTTAGCAGAATTTTGCTTAGGGCCCCAGGGAGGTCAGGACCAGCTCTGATAACCATCATTATCGAAGTAAACTTTATGACATGGTGTGTGGTCCACAATGCAGTTTATTAGACTACAGATTAAATAAGTTCTGATGAACTTCACAGGGTGGAAGGCTCACTTGCCTCAGCCATCTGTCAGGTTCCTGCGCATCAGCAGGGGTGTCTGCTCCTGATCCCCGGGATTGTCTTTTGGTCGGCGTCCTGCGGCCGGAGCCGCACGTCGGGGAGGGGGTACTGTCACGTGTGCTCCCTCTCCGGCGCTCTAGGTCACCATGCTCCTGTGTCTCAGCCAGACTGAAAGGTTTCCTACGCCTCAGCAGAGGTGACCGGTCCGCTCCTGATCCCCGGGATCTGTCTTTTTGGTCGGCGTCCTGCGGCCGGAGCCGCACGTCGGGGAGGGGGTACTGTCACGTGTGCTCCCTCTCCGGTCTCTAGGTCACCAGGCTGCTTGCTATGGCGCACACCTGTCACCATCGTTAAGCGCACCTGTGCGTCATCAGACCCCCCTTGGACTCCATCACCTGCCTGATTACCTTCCCTATGACTCTCTGATGCATACAGCCTAACCCAAACCCATACAGGAGATGACCCTCATACTATGACTCTCTGATGCATACAGCCTAACCCAAACCCATACAGGAGATGACCCTCATACTATGACTCTCTGATGCATACAGCCTAACCCAAACCCATACAGGAGATGACCCTCATACTATGACTCTCTGATGCATACAGCCTAACCCAAACCCATACAGGAGATGACCCTCATACTATGACTCTCTGATGCATACAGCCTAACCCAAACCCATACAGGAGATGACCCTCATACTATGACTCTCTGATGCATACAGCCTAACCCAAACCCATACAGGAGATGACCCTCATACTATGACTCTCTGATGCATACAGCCTAACCCAAACCCATACAGGAGATGACCCTCATACTATGACTCTCTGATGCATACAGCCTAACCCAAACCCATACAGGAGATGACCCTCATACTATGACTCTCTGATGCATACAGCCTAACCCAAACCCATACAGGAGATGACCCTCATACTATGACTCTCTGATGCATACAGCCTAACCCAAACCCATACAGGAGATGACCCTCATACTATGACTCTCTGATGCATACAGCCTAACCCAAACCCATACAGGAGATGACCCTCATACTATGACTCTCTGATGCATGCAGCCTAACCCAAACCCATACAGGAGATGACCCTCATACTATGACTCTCTGATGCATACAGCCTAACCCAAACCCATACAGGAGATGACCCTCATACTATGACTCTCTGATGCATACAGCCTAACCCAAACCCATACAGGAGATGACCCTCATACTATGACTCTCTGATGCATACAGCCTAACCCAAACCCATACAGGAGATGACCCTCATACTATGACTCTCTGATGCATACAGCCTAACCCAAACCCATACAGGAGATGACCATCATATTATGACTCTCTGATGCATACAGCCTAACCCAAACCCATACAGGAGATGACCCTAATACTATGATGAGCCATTGATGCATACAGACCTTATCATACTGATGATGTCATCCTCTGTTCCTTTCAGTTTGACAGAAACAGGTTAAACTGTAGAAGACATGTTTGAGCCATACCAATGCCTGTAACTTTCCCTGCTGTGTGTACTTGAAAACATGTCCACTTCTTGATACCACTGATCAGCTCTGTTTTAGTGAAATGATTAGATATGGAAACACATTGTGAGTAAACAACATGACAGAGAGACAGTAAGCAGTGTTGATTCTGTAGCAACAGTTAATGTTTGTAGAACCCACTAACTAATACCCAGTTAAAAATCCGATGCACCTGTGCATCAATCTACGTAACATAACAAAGAATCTGTCAGTTTAAGCTAGAGATATCTTTGCATATATCTTTTTATACATAAAATAGGTCTAAAATTCTAAATCAAATGGCTAAATGATCAATGGTATGAACATTTTAATACAGTTCTGTAAGTTATCTTACTTTAGAGAGGTATAGTATACAGAGATTAAAGGCCTAATGAACTATATAGTATATGACCATCCCCAGAGTTCACTAAAGGGTCATGCCATACCTATTAACTTAGTAAACAAGTGAGGTCCCAGAGCCATCTGGGTGAGAGTCTAGACGTGAGTCTGAGAGGAAGGGAGGGTATTCCCAGAGCCATCTGGGTGAGAGTCTAGACGTGAGTCTGAGAGGAAGGGAGAGTATTCCCAGAGCCATCTGGGTGAGAGTCTAGACGTGAGTCTGAGAGGATGGGAGAGTATTCCCAGAGCCATCTGGGTGAGAGTCTAGACGTGAGTCTGAGAGGAAGGGAGAATATTCCCAGAGCCATCTGGGTGAGAGTCTAGACGTGAGTCTGAGAGGAAGGGAGAGTATTCCCAGAGCCATCTGGGTGAGAGTCTAGACGTGAGTCTGAGAGGAAGGGAGAGTATTCCCAGAGCCATCTGGGTGAGAGTCTAGACGTGAGTCTGAGAGGAAGGGAGAGTATTCCCAGAGCCATCTGGGTGAGAGTCTAGACGTGAGTCTGAGAGGAAGGGAGAGTATTCCCAGAGCCATCTGGGTGAAGGTCTAGACGTGAGTCTGAGAGGAAGGGAGAGTATTCCCAGAGCCATCTGGGTGAGAGTCTAGACGTGAGTCTGAGAGGATGGGAGAGTATTCCCAGAGCCATCTGGGTGAGAGTCTAGACGTGAGTCTGAGAGGAAGGGAGAATATTCCCAGAGCCATCTGGGTGAGAGTCTAGACGTGAGTCTGAGAGGAAGGGAGAGTATTCCCAGAGCCATCTGGGTGAGAGTCTAGACGTGAGTCTGAGAGGAAGGGAGAGTATTCCCAGAGCCATCTGGGTGAGAGTCTAGACGTGAGTCTGAGAGGAAGGGAGAGTATTCCCAGAGCCATCTGGGTGAGAGTCTAGACGTGAGAGGAAGAAAGAGAATTTGGAAACATATGGAGTGAACTGACAGAGAAAGTGAGCACTCCACTGTTGTTCATTTAGGGCATTAAGGAGAATTAGGACTCTTATGTTTGAAATGTAACTTTATTTTAATTTTACTTTGGGTGATGTTTTATGATTCACATGACGTAGGCCCCAGACACTGGTCTAAGGTCAACTTTGTTTTTCACTAACTAATGATTAAGGTTATGATATGGGGAGTATAAGCTTATCCCAGGTCTGTGCTGATGTCAGTCCAAAAACTCCAAACACAGCTCACTCTGGGCCAAGTCGTAACCTGATATCTGCAGAACAACTCAAAACATGTTGTTCAAATATCTCAATATGATTTAATGAAAATACGAGTTGTACATCTCAAGTTAGGAATTTGATCATCAGAGCCAGTCTTCTAACGTACCGGCCATAAGATATAGACTGTATTCTCTTCTCCTCCGGCTTTCTGCCTCTCTCACACTCTCATTCTGTTATTTTCTAACTATTTCTGCCAGAGACTCTCTCTCTCTCTCTCTCTCCAGTATTAGACGTCTGTCCAAGATGTCAGGAGGTGCCGTCAAAACCATCCACTAGGGGCTCCAAGGACCGTGGGTTCAATCCCAACTGCCTGACACTCATTTAGATTTTTTTCTGTTGTAACCCTTTCCCAAACCATACACCTTACTTTAACCACTAGAAATAAATGCCAAAACTTAACCGTGGAGTGTTGGCTCAGTCAATCCCTCTCCTCTCCCTTGCAGCTCTCAACCAGACCATTTGTTTTAATGAGATGACTGTGTTCTCAGGCTGTTTAGCCTGAAATACAAAAACCGTATACTCAACCACTGTAGCAACTCTATGGAGGTGTGTCTCTTCAAAAGACACGGGACTTTTCAAGGTCACCATGTCCTTTTAGTTCACTCCCAACATCCTTTTATCCTTTTCTGAATCTTTCCGGAATGATTCTGCTATCAGGCATGGCGAGCGGTGATGCGAAACATTCTCACACACACACACACACACACACACACACACACACACACACACACACACACACACACACACACACACACACACACTTGAGCATCAGAGGAGAGGCTCAGCTGTCACTCAGAGCGAGGGGTTTAAACACTAAGCTCCTGCTGTCATGGAGTAGAGGAGAAAATGGAGACATGGGGTTTCTGAGCCAAAGCAGAGAGGAGAAAACGGAGACATGGGGTTTCTGAGCCAAAGCAGAGAGGAGAAAACGGAGACATGGGGTTTCTGGGCCAAAGCAGAGAGGAGGAAATGGAGACATGGGGTTTCTGAGCCAAAGCAGAGAGGAGAAAACGGAGACATGGGGTTTCTGAGCCAAAGCAGAGAGGAGAAAACGGAGACATGGGGTTTCTGGGCCAAAGCAGAGAGGAGAAAATGGAGACATGGGGTTTCTGGGCAAAAGCAGGGAGGAGAAAACGGAGACATGGGGTTTCTGGGCCAAAGCAGAGAGGAGGAAATGGAGACATGGGGTTTCTGGGCCAAAGCAGAGAGGAGAAAACGGAGACATGGGGTTTCTGAGCCAAAGCAGAGAGGAGAAAACGGAGACATGGGGTTTCTGAGCCAAAGCAGAGAGGAGAAAACGGAGACATGGGGTTTCTGGGCCAAAGCAGAGAGGAGAAAATGGAGACATGGGGTTTCTGGGCAAAAGCAGGGAGGAGAAAACGGAGACATGGGGTTTCTGGGCCAAAGCAGAGAGGAGGAAATGGAGACATGGGGTTTCTGGGCCAAAGCAGAGAGGAGAAAACAGAGACATGGGGTTTCTGAGCCAAAGCAGAGAGGAAACAAACAGAGGGAAATAGATGAAGAGTAATTGACATAGAGAATAGGAAAGAGAGGGAGTGTTCTTGTGGGGTAATAGAGATTATAATAATCTAGAAAAGGATGGTTTTCATGATATGTTGTCAGTTTTCTGTATAGTGAAGGAATAAGGCTGAAATTGTTATTTCTTGCTCATTCTTGTCATCATTGAGGGTGAAGACAATATAAATGACATAAGGTGCAATAAAACATGTGATAAAGCATTAGGTAAGTGCACACATGGGGAGACATTGGATAGACACACACGGTCAGAAACAGAATATGAATGAATGTCTGGATGATTTTGAGACAGGAAGCCGAGAATAAGCAGAATAATTGATTAAGGATGTTATCAACAATCAATTGGTCACAATTCCACAATGTTTTTTGTAGTTATTGTTCTTTATTTTCAATTATACAATGGGTGGGTCTAATCCTGAATGCTAATTGGTTAAAACTGCATTTAAGCAGGTGTGTATTCCACAAGTTACCACCGGCTAAATCTATGAGGTTAAAATGCGTATTTACTCGGTTCCGGGAAGCAGATTATAAGCAGAACAATTTATTGAGGATGTTTTCAACAATCAATTGGTCACAAATACTCCTAGTGTTCTAAAGAAAGAACCATCTTTATTTTCAAATAGCCTACTGACATCATACGCCTGTGTGAGTGAAAACATTCCAGTGTGGTAGATTGCATCTGTTGCAGTCAGTTGGGTTCCAGCTGGCCAACAACTGACGAGAGTGTGAAGTAACACAAGCGTAGACCAAAATGGCCACCAGGGAAACGACTCAGAATAAAAGAGACAACAGAATGCGCCATAGCGCTGGGTAACAATAACCCCAAAACCTAGCTCGTCTTTGAGCCTTTCTACAACGGTCTTCCGGTTCCTCTCTGCCACCGGACAACTAAGCTGTTTACCACGTATCTGGGAGAGAAAAAAAAAAAAAAAAAAAATCCAACAGGCTTGTCCTTACTGGTTCCTGTCCAGTTGGGTTCAATATCCCTCCCAGTCTTGGAGAGCCCTGCATGTCAGCTCTTGCTGCTCCAGACCCAAAACACTAATCCAGCCAAAACCAGGTTAAAACAGCCCCAGCCCAACCTCCAAGCTAATTATATACAGGTGTGTGTGTGTAATTAGGCTCTTACCCGTTCTGGGACATCCTCTCTCCTGGCCAGTAGATGTCGCAAACGAGCAGGAATATACCGGCCTTCACACACCCACCCTCTCACTCCAGTACACATGATAGAACATTGAGTTCTTATATTTAAATCCATGGATTGCATAGATTAAATGTTCCCTTATTTCATCATAACAGTTCGTTGCATTTCAGATTAAATGTATTACACAATAATAGCATACATACGAATCCACATCGTGTGGGCTTTTGAAATAGTTTGGAGCCATTGCGAGGGATCTGTGGTCACGCTTTGCATTAGTCATTACACAAGGGAAACTATTGAGTGTGAAAAACCCAGCACCATGGCAGTTCTTGACACAAACCGGTGCGCCTGGCACCTACTACCATACCCTGTTCAAAGGCACTTAAATATTTTGTCTTGCCCATTCACCCTCATACACAATCCATGTCTCAATTGTCTCAAGTCTTTAAAATCCTTCTCCTCCTCTTCATCTACACTGATTGAAGTGGATTTAACAAGTGACATCAATAAGGAATCATAGCTTTCACCTTGACTCACCTGGTCAGTCTATGTCAGGGAAAGTGCAGGTGTTCCTAATGTTTTGTACACTCTGTGTATGTGACTGAATTCAGGAAGGTGAGTTTATGTCAAATCTTCAAGATTGCCTTTTTTAGACATTGTCACAGCAAAAATAATCCTGCAGCAACATAATTTGAAAATGTAGTCCATAATGTGGTTAGGCTGTTAGTTGGCCAAATGTAGGCTACATGAAATGTGCAATAATGTTAGTGTGGGTTTTCAGTGAATTTATGTAAATCACCAAGCTCATCTACATTCCCAGTGGTTCAGGAAAGTTCACGGCAACAAAAGACTGATCATATTGAAATCCTGTCTGTAGAAGGCCCTGCTACAAAACCACTTTGATGTTATAATCGCCCCCCTCAACAATTTCCCTACTCCCTTAAAGGGATAGGTCACTGAGAAATTACACAATTTATGGATCCATTTTTATAAATAACTACAACTGACTAGATTACTCTGTAGTTGTATGCATAGGCTCAGTCAACCCCTCTCCTCTCACCTGTTGCTCTCACCCAGGCTCTTGCTTTGAATGAGATGACCATGTTCTCACTGTTTAGCTGGTGAAACAAGGCTTAAATACAAACCGTAGCCCAAACCACTGTAGCAACTCTATGCAGGTGTGTCTCTTCAAAAGACGCAGGATAAAGGGCTGTCTTATGAAGTGCTTTTTAAGGTCACTGCGTCCTTTTAGAAAGTTCACTCCCAACATCCTTTTATAATTTTCTGGATCTTTCTGCTAAGAGGCGTGGACAAGCAGTGATGAGAAACATTCACACATGCACACACACACACGCACACGCACACGCACACGCACACACACACACACACACACACACACACACACACACACACACACACACACACACACACACACACACACACACTTGAGCATCAGAGGAGAGGCTCAGCTGTCACTCAGAGTGAGGGGTTTAAACACTAAGCTCCTCCTGTCATGGAGCAGAGGAGAAAACAGAGACATGGGGTTTCTGGGCCAAAGCAGAGAGGAGAAAATGGAGACATGGGGTTTCTGAGCCAAAGCAGAGAGGAGGAAATGGAGACATGGGGTTTCTGAGCCAAAGCAGAGAGGAGGAAATGGAGACATGGGGTTTCTGGGCCAAAGCAGAGAGGAGAAAACGGAGACATGGGGTTTGTGGGCCAAAGCAGAGAGGAGAAAACGGAGACATGGGGTTTCTGAGCCAAAGCAGAGAGGAGGAAATGGAGACATGGGGTTTCTGAGCCAAAGCAGAGAGGAGGAAATTGAGACATGGGGTTTCTGGGCCAAAGCAGAGAGGAAACAAACAGAGGGAAATAGATGAAGAGTAATTGACATAGAGAATAGAAAAGAGAGGGAGTGTTCTTGTGGGGTAATAGAGATTGTAATAATCTAGAAAAGGATGGTTTTCATGATATGTTGTCAGTTTTCTGTATAGTGAAGGAATAAGGCTGAAATTGTTATTTCTTGCTCATTCTTGTCATCATTTAGGGTAAAGACAATATAAGTGACATATGGTGCAATAAAACGTGTGATAAAGCATTAGGTAAGTGCACACATGGGGAGATATTGGACAGGCAAACACACACACACACACACACACACGGTCAAAAACAGAATATGAATGAATGTCTGGATGATTTTGAGACAGGAAGCAGAGAATTAACAGAACAATTGATTGAGGATGTTATCAACAATCAATTGGTCACAATTCCACATAATGTTTTTTGTAATAACTAATAATAATAATAACAAAAACCAAGCTATGAGGTCAAAGGAATTGTCCGTAGAAGTCCGAGACAGGATTGTGTCAAGGCACAGATCTGGGGAAGTGTAGCAAAACATTTCTGCAGCATTGAAGGTCCCCAAAAACACAGTGGCCTCGATCATTCTTAAATGGAAGAAGTTTGGAACCACCAGGACTCATCCTTGAGCTGTCCACCCGGCCAAACTGAGCAATCGAGGGAGAAGGGCCTTGGTCAGGGAGGTGACCAAGAACCCAATGGTCAATCTGACAGAGCTCTAGAGTTTCTCTGTGGAGATGGGAGAAACTTCCAGAAGGACAACCATCTCTGCAGCACTCCACCAATCAGGTGTTTATGGTAGAGTGGCCAGACGGAAGCCACTCCTCAGTAAAAGACACATGAAAGCCAGCTTGGAGTTTGCCAAAAGGCACCTAAAGACTCTCAGACCTTGAGAAACAAGATACTCTGGTCTGATGAAACCAAGATTGAACGCTATGGCCTGAAAAGTGGAAACCTGGCACCATCCCTATGATGAAGCATGGTGGTGGCAGCATCATGCTGTGCGGATGTTTTTCAGTGGTATGGACTGGGAGACTGGTCAGGATCAAGGGAAAGAGGAACGTAGCAATGTACAGAGAGATCCATGATGACATCCTGCTCCAGAGCGCTCATTACCTCATACTGGGAAGTTTCACCTTCTAACAAGACAACGATCCTAAGTACACAGCCAAGACAACGCAGCAGTGGCTTCGGGACAAGTCTATGAATGTCCTTGAGTGGCCCAGACAGAGACCAGACATGAACCCGATCGAACATCTCTGGAGAGACCTGAGAATAGGTGTGCAGCGACACTCCCCATCCAACCTGACAGACCTTGAGAGGATCTGCAGAGAAGAATGGGAGAAACTCCCTAAATGCAGGTGTGCCAAGCTTGTAGCATCATACCAAAGACACAAGGTTGTAATTGTTGCCAAAGGTGCTTCAACAAAGTACTGAGTAGAGGGTCTGAATACTTATGTAAATGTGATATTTCAGTTTTCTATTTTTTATACATTTGCTCAAATTTATAAAAAACTGTTTTTGCTTGGTCATTGTGGGGTATTGTCTGTAGATTGATGAGGGGAAAAAATGATTTAATCCATTTTGGAATAAGGCTGTAACGTAAAAAAAATGGGGAAAAAGTCAAGGGGCCTGAATACTTTCCAAATGCACTGTACATTGGCACGGTTTGACTTCGTCTCGAAGTTTGACCCGTGCCAATATATCCTCCAAACACCAGCTTCTCAGGCATCACTTAAATAGCCTACTGATGACATCATATACCTTTGTGAGTGAAAACATTCCATACTCCCCACTGGGCACACACTGGTTGAATCAACGATGTTTCCAAGTCATTTCATTGAAATTACGTTGAACCGACATGTAATAGATGTTGAATTAACGTCTGTGCAAAGTGGTTCAGTAGAATTTTACAGTAGATTGCGTAGATAACAATTTGATGGATTTCACATTAAATATATTACATAATAATAGCATGCATATGAATCCACATTCTGTAGGCTTTTGAAATAGTTGGAGTCATTGTGAGCATATTGCATTACTTATTGTGGTTAGTCCTCCTCGACTGTTTGCTTGTTCCATTTGATTTCTTCCGGGAACATGTGTGACTGAATTCAGGAAGGTTTGCTTATGTCACATTTTCCAGAATGGCTGCAGTTGGGGGAAACATGGGAAAGTTTGTGCTTCTTTGAAATTTGATCAACTTGTCCCACTTTGCAGACAAGTGGGAGGAAATGCTCTTTGCAGACAAGTGGGAGGAAATGCTCTTTGCAGACAAGTGGGAGGAAATGTCCTTTGCAGACAAGTGGGAGGAAATGCCCTTTGCAGACAAGTGGGAGGAAATGCCCTTTGCAGACAAGTGGGAGGAAATGCCCTTTGCAGACAAGTGGGAGGAAATGCTCTTTGCAGACAAGTGGGAGGAAATGCCCTTTGCAGACAAGTGGGAGAAAATGCCCTTTGCAGACAAGTGGGAGGAAATGCCCTTTGCAGACAAGTGGGAGGAAATGCCCTTTGCAGACAAGTGGGAGGAAATGCCCTTTGCAGACAAGTGGGAGGAAATGCCCTTTGCAGACAAGTGGGAGGAAATGCTCTTTGCAGACAAGTGGGAGGAAATGCCCTTTGCAGACAAGTGGGAGGAAATGCCCTTTGCAGACAAGTGGGAGGAAATGCCCTTTGCAGACAAGTGGGAGGAAATGCCCTAGAATTATTGTTACACTTTCTCGAGTCTCTCTGGCGTCTCTAGCTCTTCTTTGTTTATGCCCATTCAGCATCATTCACACCCTTTTAAACCTTAACCCCACCCATCTCTTTAAGAATTCACATATAAAGGCGGGGCATTGTCCTCCGGAACGTAGCCTCTCTATTTTCCCCCTCCATTATCTCAGCCAATCACAGATCCTTCCTTTCACCCTAAATAATAGCTCAGTGCTTTCTCCTTACCCACTGGACACAGACGTCAATTCAATGTCTGTTCCACATTGGTTCAATGTAATTTCATTGAAATGACGTGGAAACAATGTTGATTCAACTAGTGTGTGCCCATTGGGTCAGCTTATGATACATGTTTTTTATTCATATTTACAAATCCCATATAAGTTTGTAATTAAGGCATAAGAAAGTTTACATGTACAAGAAAGCATTTCTAGGGCCTCCCGAGTGGCGCAGCGGTCTAAGGCACTGCATCGCAGTGCTTGAAGCGTCAGTACAGACCCAGGTTCGATCCCGGGCTGTGTCACAGTTGGCCGCAACTGTGGAGACCGATGAGGCAGCGCACAATTGACCCAGCGTCGTGCGGGTTAGGGGAGGGTTTGACCCAGCGTCGTCCGGGTTAGGGGAGGGTTTGGCCCAGCGTCGTCCGGGTTAGGGGAGGGTTTGGCCGGCAGGGATGTTCTTGTCCCATCGCGAGCTAGCGAGTCCTGTGGCGGGCAGGGTGCAGTGCACGCTGACACGGTTGCTAGGTGTACGGTGTTTCCTCCGACACATTGGTACGGCTGGCCTCCGTGTTAAGCGAGCAGTGCGTCAAGAAGCAGTGCGGCTTGGCAGGGTCATGTTTTGGAGGACAAATGGCTCTTTACCTTCGCTTCTCCCGAGTCCGTATGGGACAAGACTGTAGCTACCAATTGGAGAGAAAAAATAAAAATGAAGAAGGCATTTCAGCAATAAAAGTTGGTATAGCAGCAAAAAGGGGGAACAACTCCATATTAATGTCCATGATTTTGGAATGAGATGTTCGACAATGCAGGTGTCCACATACTTTAAATCCATCCCAAAGGAAGCTGTCTGTCTCTCTCTCTCACACACACACACATACACACACACTCCCTTCCTTCTTACACGCTGGTACCCAGCTGGAGGTTGTTAAGGTCAAGTTGATTTATCTAACAGCTGGAGGTTGTTGAGGTCAAGTTGATTTATCTAACAGCTGGAGGTTGTTGAGGTCAAGTTGATTTATCTAACAGCTGGAGGTTGTTGAGGTCAAGCTGATTTATCTAACAGCTGGAGGTTGTTGAGGTGAAGTTGATTTATCTAACAGCTGGAGGTTGTTGAGGTCAAGTTGATTTATCTAACAGCTGGAGGTTGTTGAGGTCAAGTTGATTTATCTAACAGCTGGAGGTTGTTGAGGTCAAGTTGATTTATCTAACAGCTGGAGGTTGTTGAGGTCAAGTTGATTTATCTAACAGCTGGAGGTTATTAAGGTCAAGTTGATTTATCTAACAGCTGGAGGTTGTTGAGGTCAAGTTGATTTATCTAAAAGCTGGAGGTTGTTGAGGTCAAGTTGATTTATCTAACAGCTGGAGGTTGTTGAGGTCAAGTTGATTTATCTAACAGCTGGAGGTTGTTGAGGTCAAGTTGATTTATCTAACAGCTGGAGGTTGTTGAGGTCAATTTGATTTATCTAACAGCTGGAGGTTGTTGAGGTCAAGTTGATTTATCTAACAGCTGGAGGTTGTTGAGGTCAAGCTGATTTATCTAACAGCTGGAGGTTGTTGAGGTCAAGTTGATTTATCTAACAGCTGGAGGTTGTTGAGGTCAAGCTGATTTATCTAACAGCTGGAGGTTGTTGAGGTCAAGTTGATTTATCTAACAGCTGGAGGTTGTTGAGGTCAAGTTGATTTATCTAACAGCTGGAGGTTGTTGGGGTCAAGTTGATTTATCTAACAGCTGGAGGTTGTTGGGGTCAAGCTGATTTACCGAACAGCTGGAGGTTGTTGAGGTCAATTGTCTTTCAGACTACCTTTGATCTCAGACTATGGGAGAGATACAGTGGTTAGTCTGGAAGACCAGAGTTTGGTAGTTGGGCAACAGATAGGAGTTCTGTGTTTGTTAGTTGGGGAATGTAAATTCCAATCAATTCTGTAAATCCATTTCTCTGTGGAGACATTCCATGTTCCAATCTATTGAACTGACAAGAATTGAAATGTAACAACCTTGGTTTGTGTATAAGTATTATACTTTTTATTTTGAAACTGAACCGACTATTTCCTTCTAATTGTTCCCACATGACATATGTTGTTTTGTAGTAGTATTTGGTTCAGTTTGAAGAACTTCCAATGGTATTTTTTTTATTTTTGTGTCAAGGATTCCCCTGTACTGCTGCTCATTCCGTGCAGTTCTACTTCACCAACCTTCTAGGCTTGACTGAACTGTCTAATTACGCACTCCTGGTTCCCATTCCCCCTGATTAGTAATTGTATATATGTGCCCTCTGCTCCCGACCATTGTTTTGGTCGGTTTAATTGTTTCAATGTCCGTTGGTCCTGTGAGTACATGTGTTGTGTTTTGACTTTCGTGCTGCGTGTTTTGTGCATATTGTTATTACGGGTCTCTGTAACGCACGTCGTCGGGAGAAGGAGAAGAGGACCAAGGTGCAGCGTGGTAAGTGTTCATATTATTTAATAAAATACGCAACACTTGACAAAACAACAAACACGACAAACGAACAGTCCTGAAAGGTGAAACAAACACTAAACAGGAAACAAACACCCACAAACACAGGTGGGAACAGGCTACCTAAGTATGATTCTCAATCAGAGACAACGATAGACAGCTGCCTCTGATTGAGAACCATACCAGGCCAAACACACAGATAAACAAAACAAGGACAACATAGAACACCAGACATAGAATGCACACCCAAACTCACGCCCTGACCAACCAAAATAGAGACATAAAAAGGATCTCTAAGGTCAGGGCGTGACAGTCTCGTGCCGTGCATTGTTATTACGGGTCCCATGCATTGTTACTAGGGTATCGTCCCGTGCATTTATTAGAGGTTTAACCTCGCTCTTTTAATTAGGTTACATCCCTGTGTTTTTCGTATACATGTTGGTTTTGGGCTTCGTCACCATGCCTTTTCATGGCATGTTGTAATAGTGGGTGGAGAAATTAAAACCACCTATTACGTATGCCTGCGCCTGTCTCAAATCATTTATACAACGTGACATTTTGCTGCATTTTAGAAAATTCTGCCCGCGTGGAATACATCCTGACAAACATTTTATTTAGTATTTATATTAGTTTTTTTTATAATATATATATTTTTAAGGGGAAGATCAGATATTAAATTGTGGATTCTATCAATGTAATTTTCTGCATTTCAGATCCCCCATATATTTTGTTTAAATTATATTTATATATTGTGTGTGTGTGTGTGTGTACACACCCACTCACTACCGGTCAAAAGTTTTAGAACACCTACTCATTCAAGAGTTTTTCATTATTTTTACTATTTTCTACATTGTAGAATAATAGTGAAGACATCAAAACTATGAAATAACACATGGAACCGTGTAGTAACCAAAAATCTATTTTATGTTTGAGTTACTTCAAATAGCCACCCTTTGCCTTGATGACAGCTTTGCACACTCTTGGCATTCTCTCAACCAGCATCACTTGGAAAGCTTTTCCAACAGTCTTGAAGGAGTTCCCACGTATGCTGAGCACTTGTTGGATGCTTTTCCTTTACTCTGCGGTCTGACTCATCTCAAACCATCTCAATTTGGTTGAGGTCAGGTGATTGTGGAGGCCAGATCATCTGATGCTGCACTCCATCACTCTCCTTCTCAAGTAACCCTTACACAGCCTAGAGGTGTGTTGTATCATTGTCCTGTTGAACAATGAATGATAGGCCCACTAAACCCAAAACGGATGGGATGGCATATCGCTGCAGAATGCTGAGGTAGTCATGCTGGTTAAGTGTGCCTTGAATTCTAAATAAATCAGACAGTGTCACCAGCAAAGCACCATCACACCACCTCCTCCATGCTTCACGATGGGAAGTACGCATGCAGAGATCATCCGTTCACCCACACCGCGTCTCACAAAGACTTGGCGTTTGGAACCAAAGATCTCCAATTTGGACTCTAGACCAAAGGACAAATTTACACCGGTCTAATGTCCATTGCTCGTGTTTCTTGAACCAAGCAAGTCTTCTTATTGGTATCATTTAGTAGTGGTTTCTTTGCAGAAATTCAACCATGAAGGCCTGATTCAGTCTCCTCTGAAAAGTTGATGTTGAGATGTGTCTGTTACTTGAACTCTGTGAAGCATTTATTTGGGCTGCAATTTCTGAGGCTGGTAACTCTAATGAACATATCCTCTGCAGCAGAGGTAACTCTGGGTCTTCCTTTCCTGTTGCGGACCTCATGAGAGCCAGTTTCATCATAACGCTTGATGATTTTTGCGACTGCACTTGAAGAAACTTTCAAAGTTCTTGATATTTTCCATATTGAATGACCTTTTCTTTCTTCTACTTTTCTTAAAGTAATGATGGACTGTCATTTCTCGCTAATTTGATCTGTTCTTGCCATAATATGGACTTGGTCGTATACCAAATAGGGCTATCTTCTGCATACCACCCCTACCTTATCACAACTCAACTGATTGTCTCAAACGCATTAAGAAGGAAAGAAATTCCAACTGTCCCCCATCAGGGCAGTTGAGCTAATGTAGGCTAACGCAATTTGCATGAGGTTGTAAGTAACATGAACATTTCCCAGGACATAGATATACCTGATATTGGCAGAAAGCTTTAATTCTTGTTAATCTAACTGCACTGTCCAATTTACAGCAGCTATTACAGTGAAAGAATGCCATGCTATTGTTTGAGGAGAGTGCATCGTTGTGATCTCGAAAAGTTATTAATAAACCAATTTAGCACATTCAGACAGTCTTGATATAAAAGTTTGAACAAAAATGCAATGATTCATTGGATCAGTCTAAAACTTTGCACATACACTGCTGCCATCTAGTGGCCAAAATCTGAATTGCGCCTGGGCTGGAATAATACATTATGGCCTTTCTCTTGCATTTCAAAGATGACGGTACAAAGAAAATACAAAAAAGCATGTTTTTTCTTTATATTGTCTTTTACCAGAACTATTGTGTTATATTCTCCTACATTCATTTAACATTTCAACAAACTAAAGTGTTTCCTTTCAAATGGTGTCAAGAATATGCATATCCATGCTTCAGGTCCTGAGCTACAGGCAGTTAGATTTGGGAATGTCATTTTATGCAAAAATTTAAATAAAGGTTTGATCATCAAGAGGTTTTAACTTTTAACAAGGCACACCAGTTAATTGAAATGCATTCCAGGTGACTACCTCATGTGGCTGGTTGAGAGAATACCAAGAGTGTGCAAACACGTTATCAAGGCGAAGGGTGGCTATTGAAGAATGTCAAAAATAAAATATGTTTTGGTTTAACACTTTTTTTTGCTTATTACATGATTCCATATGTGTTATTTTATAGTTTTGATGTTTTCTCTATTCTACAAAGTCAAATAGTAAAAACAAATATTTTGACCGGTTGTGTGTGTGTATATATATTTAGAGATTCTTCGGAAAGTATTCAGACCGCTTGACTTTTTCCACATTTTGTTACGTTACAGGTTTATTCTAAAATTGATTTTTTTTTTAAAGAATATTCTCAGCAATCTACACACAATACCCCATAAAGACAAAGCAAAAACGTGTTTTTTTTTTTTACAAATGTAATAAATATGCAAATAAGGTATTTCTGTTTTTTATAAGTTTTCAGACACTTTGCTATGAGACTTGAATTTGAGCTCAGGTGCATCCTGTTTCCATTGATCATCCTTGATGTTTCTACAACTTGACTTGAGTCCACCTGTGGTAAATTAAATTGATTGGACATGATTTGGAAAGGCACACACCTGTCTATGTAAGCTCCCACAGTTGACACTGCATGTCAGAGCAAAAACCAAGCAATGAGGTCAAAGGAATTGTCCGTAGAGCTCTGAGACAGGATTGTGTCGAAGCACAGATCTGGGGAAGGGTACCAAAACATGTCTGCAGCATTGAAAGTCCCCAAAAACAGTGGCCTCCATCATTCTTAAATGGAATAAGATTGGAACCACCAAGACTCTTTCTTGAGCTGGTCGTCCAGCCAAACTGAGCAATCGGGGGAGAAGGGCCTTGGTCAGGGAGGTGACCGAGAACCCAATGGTCACTCTTACAGAGCTCTAGAGTTCTGCTGTGGAGATGGGAGAACCTTCCAGAAGGACAACCATCTCTGCAGCACTCCACCAATCAGGCCTTTATGGTAGAGTTGCCAGGCAGAAGCCACTCCTCAGTAAAAGGCACTTGACAGCCCGCTTGGAGTTTGCCAAAAGGCACCTAAAGACTCTCAGACCATGAGAAACAAGATTCTCTGGTCTGATGTAACCAAGATTGAACTCTTCGACTTGAATGCCAAGTGTCACGTCTGGAGGAAACCTGGCACCATCCCTACGGTGAAGCATGGTGGTGGCAAATGCATGCTGTGGGGATGTTTTTCAGCTGTTTTTCAGTCTGCAGAGACTAGTCAGGATCGAGGCAAAGATTAAAGGAGCAAAGTACAGAGAGATCCTTGATGAAAACCTGCTCTGGAGTGCTCAGGACCTCAGACTGCAGATGACGGTTCACCTTCCAATAGGACAATGACTCTAAGCACACAGCCAAGACAAAGCAAGAGTGGCTTCAGCACAGTCTCAATGTCCTTGAGTGGCCCAGCCAGAGCCCGGACATGAATCTCTGGAGAGACCTGAAAATAGCTGTGCAGCGACGCTCCCAATCCAACCTGACAGAGCTTGAGAGGAGCTTCAGGGAAGAATGGGAGAAACTCCCCAAATACTGGTGTGCCAAGCTTGTAGCGTCATACCCAAGAAGACTCGATGCTGTAATCGCTGCCAAAGGTGTCTGAATACTAATGTAAATGTGATATTACAGATATTTCTAAACTTGTTTTTGCTTCGTCATTATGGGGTAAAAACTATCAAGCGCTATGAACTTATCCTCTGCAGCAGATGTAACTCGGTCTTCTTTTCCTGTGGCTGTCCTCATGTGAGCCAGTTTCATCATACAGTTGTGCTTGATGGTTTTTGCGACGGCACTTGAAGAAACTTTTAAAGTTCTTAATGTTCCGTTTTGACTGTCCTTCATGTCTTGAAGTAATGATGGACTGTTTCTCTTAGCTTGTTTGAGCTGTTCTTGCCATAATATTGTCTTGGTCGTTTACCAAATAGGGCTATCTTCTGTATATCGACCCTACCTTGTCACAACGCAACTGATTGGCTCAAACGTATTAAGAAGGAAATAAATTCCACAAATGAACTTTTAACAAAGCACACCTGTTAATTGAAATGCATTCCATGTGACTATCTCATGAAACTGGTTGAGAGAATGCCGAGAGTGTGCAAAGCTGTCATCAAGGCAAAGGGTGGCTGCTTTGAAGAATCTCAAATATAAAATGTATTTTTATTTGTTTAACCTGTGTTATTTCACAGTTTTGATGTCTTTACTATTATTCTACAATGTAGAAAATAGTACAAATAAAGAAAAACCCTTGAATGAGTAGGTGTGTCCAAACATTTGACTGGTACTGTATATTTCTACTATAATACTGTCATGTAGGTGTTATTGTATTAGAGGACGTGTGTGTGTGTTGGTCTGGACCCAGGGGAATGTACTCTGATAGTCTTCATCTGTCACGACCGCTTGACATGCCTCTCAGAGAGTGTGCTTTATCCCTGGCACAGACCACCAGCCACTCTAACACCGATAAAACACACAGGGACAAAACAAACCCACTGCCCTCTGTCTGGATAAAGACATGACCTGAGGTTAAAGTGTTTCTGTGTGTGTGCATACCTGAAAGGGGGCACGGGGTGCATTTGATGGGTGAACAGCCAGGTTGCTCAAGGTCCAAGGTAAAATTCGACGTTCGTCCAGGTATCCAGGAAGTCGGGAGATGACTTAGAAACCAGCCACTAGGAGCAAAAGTGAGCGCTCTTACCATCAAGTAGTCTTGCGGCTTGCTAGGGTGTTGTAAATATGGGTAGGTGGTGGGTGTAAGCCGGTTCTGAGGATCAGCTGTTCAATCACAGTGCTAGGCACTCGTATTTAATGTTGGGGGGTTTTAACCCTGTCCCAAACCTTAACCATTTGGAACTAATGCCTTAACTTAACCTTTGAAATTTGACTTTTATGGATAAACGTTGGATTGTTGCCCGAGTGTGTGTGTGTGTGTGTGTGTGTGTGTGTGTGTGTGTGTGTGTGTGTGTGTGTGTGTGTGTGTGTGTGTGTGTGTGTGTGTGTGTGTGTGTGTGTGTGTGTGTGTGTGTGTGTGTGTGTGTGTGTGTGTGTGTGTGTGTGTGTGCCTGTGGTTTGCTGCTGACGTATAAAGGACGTTACAGTTCCGCAATGTTGACTGTCGGTAAAAATCCCCAAGCTCTGTTTCCATTTAAATGATGGTCATGGTTCTAATGATGATATGACACAGAACCAGCTGCTCACTTCAGTTCATTTCCTCATGGACAATAAATGTGATTCAACACCAATGTCACCCGGCCTCTGGTACTGACGGTCATCACTGTGAATCATAGGTTGTCACACTATGGCTAGGTTGTTTGATCTGGTTCCTCTCTGAGTTTCTGCCTATCAAAGGAGTTCTTCCCTCCCACTGACTCCTCTGGGGGCTCTAGTTCTAGGTTTCTGCAGAGCACTTTGTAACATGTCATAGGAACGATCTCTATCCAAATCTAAAGTGGTTGTTTGTTTGTGGTTTCCTTCCCGCCACAGTTCCCTGAGAGAGAAGTACATCTGCAGTCATTTGAGGCTTTGTTACTCTCCTGCTGAGAAACTGACCCGGCCACCACGGACATTCCTCTCTGGTGTTCTGTCTCAATCTCCTCTCTCTCTCTCTCTCTTTCTCTCTTTGAAAGACGGATGGAGAGCGAGAGACTATAAAATGGGATAAATAGATGGAGTGGGATTGATAAACTGAATCATTGCCAGAGATAAAATCACTACATTCATGGACCCCTGTCCCATGTAAAACCACTGCCCTCTAGTGCACCAAAGTGAAACTACAGCAATGTATTTTTCTTTCCAAAAAGCACCTCCTGCTGAGAATAATTTATTTTAAATTCTTCCTGTGGAAGCATTATCTAACCTGGTCAGAATTCTAAATGGGGTCAAACATTAATTATTCAACCATGTCTGAATTGTAGTTTCAAGACCCAGTAAAAAATATATAATAATCTGTTTTGATTCATTCTATTTGAACATACAGTTAAACTCTTTTTAGCAGAGTAACTCAATACTTTCCCAACTGCGTGTTGTTGTTTTTGGACAGGACTCCCAGTAATAGTAGTCCATTGGTCTAAAATGGCTTTTAAAAAGCTTCCTGGGAGGCAACGTGTGGATCACAACATGTTAGTCAGATAATCTCCTCTGCTGATTCCGGAACACTAGGAGGTTACTTTGGACTGACTTAATAAAGTCCAAACCTTGTGATATGTGCTGATGCTTTTTCACTATTTTCAGAGGGACTCTGGGGTTTTCAGTTCGTGGTTCTCATTTTTCTCCTGTGATTGGAACCTATTGTGAGTACTAAATGGCTGCGGTGTACCTGCAGGAGTCAGAGGCAGTGTTAAGTAGGCTCGAGTAGCAGTCAGCTGTGTTGTGACAGGGACTCACCCAGTGTGTGCGCTAGCTACTGTTTGTGTTTGTGTACACCGGGATAATTACAGCGGGGGAGTGAGTGATACACCCTGAGGAGAAGGATAGCGCCAGGTGCACATGTGTGCTAATTATTAATTTCCAGTCTGCTCATTAAAGAGGAGAGACAGCATATACACACACAAACAAAGGATACCTCTCTCTCTCCCTCTCTCCCTCTCTCTCTCTCTCTCTCTCTCTCTTACTCTCACTCTCACTCTCACTCTCACTCTCACTCTCACTCACACACCACATCGTGAGCTCAACAGATGGTCCCTAAAATCTTTTCTCTCTCCTCTCCTGTCCTCTTCTCTACCCCTCATTGATTCTGCATCAGAAAGGGTTCCGTGTCTAGCTTCTCATAATATAATAGAATCCTATTATTGGGCAGCTAGGACAGAATTGACATGGTAGTGTCTTGGGGGGGGCTCCCTTATAGGGATCTTTAATTCTGCTGTGTCTTCTTCCAGGTCAAGCGTTCAGCACTTTGTTCTGTTGTTTCCATTCGATTAATTCCTTTTTCTTCTCACGGTAATCGATTCCATTAAGCAGGGTGATGCAGCAGGGATCCATTATGGTGATCAGTGCTGATCCTAAAGTGGATTGCTAATACGGGGCCGGCACTCAATACTTTGATGAAACGGTGAGCTACAGTATCTAGCTAACAGCCACCGTTGTCAATGATGGGTCCCCCCAACCCAGAGACACAGCCATTTTATTTATCTTGTATTGTAATTTGCAATGTATTATGTATAAGACCTAGATATTGTGTGTATTTACTGATATGTGAACTGTGTGTGACGTTTTAAATGTATTTCAGCCCTTGACTAATAATGTTCTGTGCTATGTATTATGTCATGTTTCATGTGGAGCCCAGGAAGAGCAGCTGATGCTTTTACAGCGGATAATGAGATTCCTAATAAATACCAAATACCAACACCAGCTTTAGAGGTTTATCTGGAAATTCCTCATGCAGCATTCTTCATCAATGATAATCTCATCACTGAGCTTAAGCTTTTTCAATGTTTTTGCTACTCACAGTAAGTGAGCATAAGGAAAAATGCAGTATCCCGTGCCAAAACTCAAGAAGTGATTATGATCTAGACTATGTATCTAAATGATAGGCCTTGGCTACATTTCACTTTGGCTCCAGGACAGTTATTAACCTCTGTGTAACAACAGGTCAGGGGGTTGAAACACCAGTCCAACAGGAAGTTATTAACTCCCTCTACGTCAATAAGACCAAGGAGCTGATCGTGGACTACAGGAGAAAGAGAGCACGCCCCCATTCACATCTACAGGGCTGTAGTGAAGCGGGTCGAGATCTTCAAGTTCCTTGGTGTCCACATTACTAAGGACTTAACATGGTTCACACACACCCGTACAGTCGTGAAGAGGGCAGCCCCTCTTCCCTCTCAGGAGGCTGAAAAAATTTGGCATGGGCCCTCGGATCCTTTAACATATCTACAGCTGCACCATCAAGAGCATCTTGACTGGCTGCGTCACCGCTTGGTATGGCAAATGCACTGCCTTCGATCACAAAGAGCTACAGAGGGTAGTGCGGACGGCCCAGTACATCACTGCGGCCGAGCTCCCTACCATCCAGGAACTTTGTATCAGGCGATGTCAGAGGAAGGTCTGAAAAATTGGCAAAGTCTGAAGCCACCCAAGCCACAGACTGTTCACTCTGCTACAGTTCGGTAAACGGTACCAGAGCATCAACTCTCACACCAACAGGCTCTGAGACAGCTTCTATCCCCCAAGTCATAAGATTGCTAAATAGTTCATTAAAAGGTCACCCGGACTATCTGCACTGAACCCATCTTGTACTGACTCTATGTACATCCGCAATGCTATACAGTGCATTCGGAAAGTATTCAGAACCCTTGACTTTTCCACATTTTGTTAAATTACAGCCGTATTCTAAAATTAATTAAATACCTTTTTTTCCTCATCAATCTTCACACAATACCCCATAATGACATCGCAATACCCCATAATGACATCACAATACCCCATAATGACATCACAATACCCCATAATGACATCACAATACCCCATAATGACATCACAATACCCCATAATGACATCACAATACCCCATAATGACATCACAATACCCCATAATGACAAAGCAGAAACAGGTTTTTAGAAATGTTTGCAAATGTATTAAAATAAATAAACAGAAATACCTTGGGTAAATAAGTATTCAGATCCTTTGCTATTGTCACGCCCTGGCCTTAGAGATCATTTTTATGTCTCTATTTTGGTTGGTCAGGGCGTGAGTTTGGGTGGGCATTCTATGTCTGGTGTTCTATTTTGTCCTTGTTTTGTATTTCTATGTGTTTGGCCTGGTATGGTTCCCAATCAGAGGCAGAGAACCATACTTAGGTATCCTGTTCCCACCTGTGTTTGTGGGTAGTTGTTTTCTGTTTTGTGTGTCGTCACCTTACAGAACTGTTTGTTTGTCGTTTTTGTTGTTTTGTTCAGTGTTCAGTTGATTGATTAAAATATGAACACTTACCACGCTGCACCTTGGTCCTCTTCTCCTTCTCCCGACGACGTTCGTTACAGCTATGAGATTTGAAATTGAGCTCAGGTCCATCCTGTTTCTATTGATCATCCTTGAGATGTTTTTACAACTTGACTGGAGTCCATCTGTGGTAAATTCAACTGATTGGACATGATTTGGAAAGTCACACACCTGTCTATAGAAGCTCCCCCAGATGACAGTGTAGGTCAGAGCAAAAACCAAGCCATGAGGTCGACGGAATTGTCCGTAGAGCTCTGAGACAGGATTGTGTCGAAGCACAGATCTGGGGAAGGAGGTACCAAAACATTTCTGCAGCATTGACGGTCCACAAGAACACAGTGGCCTCTATCATTCTTAAATGGAAGAAGTTGGAACCACCAAGACTCTTCCTAGATCTGGCCGCCCGGCCAAACTGAGAAATCAGGGGAGATGGGCCTTGGTCGGGGAGATGACCAAGAACCCAATGGTCACTCTGACAGAGCTCCAGAGTTCCTCTGTAGAGATGGGAGAACCTTCCAGAAGGACAACCATCTCTGCAGCACTCCACCAATCAGGTGTTTATGGTAGAGTGGCCAGACGGAAGCCACTTCTCAAAAAAAAGGATATGACAGCCCGCTTGGAGTTTGCCAAAAGGCACCTAAAGGACTCTCAGACCATGAGGAACAAGATTCTCTGGTCTGATGAAACCAAGATTGAACACTTTGGCCTGAATGCCAAGCGTCACGTCTTGAGGAAACCAGGCACCATCCCTACGGTGAAGCATGGTGGTGGCAGCATCATGCTGTGGGGATGATTTTCAGAGGCATGGACTGGAGACTAGTCAGGATGGAGGAAAAGATTAACAAAGCAAAGTACAGAGAGATCCTTGATGAAAACCTGCTCCAGAGCACTCAGGACCTCAGACTGGTACTCACTGTATATAGCTCCACATTGATCTGGTACTGGTACACCCTGTATATAGCTCCACAGTGATCTGGTACTCCCTGTATATAGCTCCACATTGATCTGGTACTGGTACTCCCTGTATACAGCTCCACATTGATCTGGTACTGGTACACCCTGTATATAGCTCCATATGGATCTGGTACTACCTGTATATATCTCCACAGTGATCTGGTACACCCTGTATATAGCTCCACATTGATCTGGTACTCCCTGTATATATCTCCACAGTGATCTGGTACTCCCTGTATATAGCTCCACATTGATCTGGTACTCCCTGTATATAGATCCATATTGATCTGGTACTCCCTGTATATATCTCCACGGTGATCTGGTACTCCCTGTATATATCTCCACAGTGATCTGGTGCTCCCTGTATATATCTCCACAGTGATCTGGTACTCCCTGTATATATCTCCACAGTGATCTGGTACTCCCTGTATATATCTCCACAGTGATCTGGTACTCCCTGTATATATCTCCACAGTGATCTGGTACTCCCTGTATATATCTCCACATTGATCTGGTACTCCCTGTATATATCTCCACAGTGATCTGGTACACCCTGTATATAGCTCCACATTGATCTGGTACTCCCTGTATATATCTCCACGGTGATCTGGTACTCCCTGTATATATCTCCACGGTGATCTGGTACTCCCTGTATATATCTCCACAGTGATCTGGTGCTCCCTGTATATATCTCCACAGTGATCTGGTACTCCCTGTATATATCTCCACAGTGATCTGGTACTCCCTGTATATATCTCCACAGTGATCTGGTACTCCCTGTATATAGCTCCATATTGATCTGGTACTCCCTGTATATAGCTCCACAGTGATCTGGTACTCCCTGTATATAGCTCCATATTGATCTGGTACTCCCTGTATATATCTCCACAGTGATCTGGTACTCCCTGTATATAACTCCACATTGATCTGGTACTCCCTGTATATAGCTCCACATTGATCTGGTACTGGTACACCCTGTATATAGCGCCATATTTATCTGGTACTGGTACTCCCTGTATATAGCTCCACATCGATCTGGTACTCCCTGTATATAGCTCCACATCGATCTGGTACTCCCTGTATATAGCTCCACATCGATCTGGTACTCCCTGTATATAGCTCCACATTTATCTGGTACTAGTACTCCCTGTATATAGCTCCACATTGATCTGGTACTTCCTGTATATAGCTCCACATTGATCTGGTACTGGTACTTCCTGTATATAGCTCCACATTTATCTGGTACTTCCTGTATATAGCTCCACATTGATCTGGTACTTCCTGTATATAGCTCCACATTGATCTGGTACTTCCTATATATAGCTCCACATTGATCTGGTACTTCCTGTATATAGCTCCATATTGATCTGGAACTTCCTGTATATAGCTCCACATTGATCTGGTACTTCCTGTACATAGCTCCACATTGATCTGGTACTTCCTGTATATAGCTCCACATTGATCTGGTACTTCCTGTATATAGCTCCACATTGATCTGGTACTGGTACTTCCTGTATATAGCTCCACATTGATCTGGTACTTCCTGTATATAGCTCCACATTGATCTGGTACTGGTACTTCCTGTATATAGCTCCACATTTATCTGGTACTTCCTGTATATAGCTCCACATTGATCTGGTACTTCCTGTATATAGCTCCACATTGATCTGGTACTTCCTATATATAGCTCCACATTGATCTGGTACTTCCTGTATATAGCTCCATATTGATCTGGTACTTCCTGTATATAGCTCCACATTGATCTGGTACTTCCTGTACATAGCTCCACATTGATCTGGTACTTCCTGTATATAGCTCCACATTGATCTGGTACTTCCTGTATATAGCTCCACATTGATCTGGTACTGGTACTTCCTGTATATAGCTCCACATTGATCTGGTACTTCCTGTATATAGCTCCACATTGATCTGGTACTAGTACTCCCTGTATATAGCTCCACATTGATCTGGTACTTCCTGTATATAGCTCCACATTGATCTGGTACTCCCTGTATATAGCTCCACATTGATCTGGTACTTCCTGTATATAGCTCCACATTGATCTGATACTTCCTGTATATAGCTCCACATTGATCTGGTACTTCCTGTATATAGCTCCACATTGATCTGGTACTTCCTGTATATAGCTCCACATTGATCTGGTACTTCCTGTATATAGCTCCACATTGATCTGGTACTTCCTGTACATAGCTCCACATTGATCTGGTACTTCCTGTATATAGCTCCACATTGATCTGGTACTTCCTGTATATAGCTCCACATTGATCTGGTACTTCCTGTATATAGCTCCACATTGATCTGGTACTCCCTGTATATAGCTCCACATTTATCTGGTACTAGTACTCCCTGTATATAGCTCCACATTGATCTGGTACTTCCTGTATATAGCTCCACATTGATCTGGTACTTCCTGTACATAGCTCCACATTGATCTGGTACTTCCTGTATATAGCTCCACATTGATCTGGTACTGGTACTTCCTGTATATAGCTCCACATTGATCTGGTACTTCCTGTATATAGCTCCACATTGATCTGGTACTTCCTGTATATAGCTCCACATTGATCGGTTACTTCCTGTATATAGCTCCACATTGATCTGGTACTTCCTGTATATAGCTCCACATTGATCTGGTACTTCCTGTATATAGCTCCACATTGATCTGGTACTTCCTGTATATATCTCCACATTGATCTGGTACTTCCTGTATATAGCTCCACATTGATCTGGTACTTCCTGTATATAGCTCCACATTGATCTGGTACTTCCTGTATATAGCTCCACATTGATCTGGTACTTCCTATATATAGCTCCACATTGATCTGGTACTTCCTGTATATAGCTCCACATTGATCTGGTACTTCCTGTATATAGCTCCACATTGATCTGGTACTTCCTGTATATATCTCCACATTGATCTGGTACTGGTACTTCCTGTATATAGCTCCACATTGATCTGGTACTTCCTGTACATAGCTCCACATTGATCTGGTACTTCCTGTATATATCTCCACATTGATCTGGTACTGGTACTTCCTGTATATAGCTCCACATTGATCTGGTACTTCCTGTACATAGCTCCACATTGATCTGGTACTTCCTGTATATAGCTCCACATTGATCTGGTACTTCCTGTATATAGCTCCACATTGATCTGGTACTTCCTGTATATAGCTCCATTCTAGTGTATTTTATTCCACTTGTGTTACTGTTTTAAACTCTGCGTTGTTGGGAAGGGCTCGTAAGCAAGCAATTCACAGTAAGTCTACACTTTTTGTATTTGGGGCACGTGACAAATAACATTTTGATTGAATTTAATAGATTTTTTTTAAACCTCTGTGTAAAAGCATGTCACAGGTTTGAAACGGCAGTCCAACAGCTCCCTCTAGTGGCACCTCTCATCAAGTGTGTATTAATACACAGGTGTGAATTTAATATTTGTTTTTTGCGTATCCGAACTCTCCCTGAGATACCCTCGGAGACTGGGGTCACGGCCAGGGTCTACCACAGAGCAGTTAGTGTTAAGTGATTTGCTCAAGGGCACATTGACAGATTTTTCACTTTTTCGGCTCAGAGATTCGAACAAGCAACCTTTTGGTTACTGGCACAACACTCCAACCGCTAGGGTGTGTGCGTGTGTGTTCGTGTGTGCTCCTTCTCATGCAGTCACCCACGGTGACCTTCAATCAGTGTCTCTGTGGTAACAGGTCCTCAGTGGTAACCAGGAAGTAGTGTGCTGATACGTCATTTTGAGTGGCACCTTTGAGTGCCACACTACATATGTTAAGTCTGCTTCCACATACATACAGTGCCTTCGGAAAGTATTCAGACCCCCTTGTATTTTTCCACATTTTGTTACGTTACAGCCTTATTCTAAAATTGATTAAATAAAAACAAATAGTCAGCAATCTACACACAATATACCATACTGACAAAGCAAAAACTGTTTTTAGAAATTTTAGCAAATATATTAAAAGTAATAAACAGAAATACCTTATTTACCTAAGTATTCCGACCCTTTGCTATGTGACTCGAAATTGAGCTCAGGTGCATCCTGTTTCCATTGATCATCCTTGATGTTTCTACAACTTGATTGGAGTCCACCTGTGGTAAATTCAATTGATAGATTTGTAAAGGCACACACCTGTCTATATAAGGTCCCACAGTTGAAAGTGCATGTCAGAGAAAAAACCAAGCTCCGAGACAGGATTGTGTTGAGGCACTGATCTGGAGAAAGGTACCAAAACATTTCTGCAGCATTGAAGGTCCCCAAGAACACAGTGGCCTCCATCATTCTTAAATGGAAGAAATTTGGAACCACCAAGACTCTTCCTAGATCTGGCCGCCCGGCCAAACTGAGCAATCAGGGGAGAAGGGCCTTGGTCAGGGAGGTGACCAAGAACCTGATGGTCACTCTTACAGAGCTCTAGAGTTTCTCTGTGGAGATGGGAGAAACTTCCAGAAGGAAAACCATCTCAGCAGCTCTCCACCAATCAGGTGTTTATGGTAGAGTGGCCACTCCTCAGTAAAAGGCACATGGCAGCCCGCTTGGAGTTTTCCAAAAGGCACCTAAAGACTCTCAGACCATGAGGAACAAGATTCTTTGGCCTGAATGTCAAGCGTCACATCTAGAGGAAACCTGGCACCATCCCTACGATGAAGCATGGTGGTGGCAGCGCCATGCTGTGGGGATTTTTTTTAGCGGCAGGGATTGGGAGACTAGTCAGGATCGAGGCAAAGAATAAAGGAGCAAAGTACAGAGATCCTTGATGACAACCTGCTCCAGAATGCTCAGGACCTCCGACTGGGGTGAAGGTTCACCTTCCAATAGTACAACAACCCTAAGCACACAGCCAAGACAACGCAGGAGTGTCTCTGAATGTCCTTGAGTGGCCCAGTCAAAGCCCAGACTTGGACCCGATCGAACATCTCTGGAGAGACCTGAAAATAGCTGTGCAGCAACCCCCATCCATCCTAAAAGAGCTTGAGAGGATCTGCAGAGAAGAATGGGAGAAACTCCACAAATACAGGTGTGCCAAGCTTGTAGTGTCATACCTAAGAAGACTTGATGCTGTAATCGCTGCCAAAGGTGCTTCAACAAAGTACAGAGTAAAGGGTTTGAATACTTGTAAATAAGCAAAAATGTTGTTTTTTTTTACAATTTTTTCTTTGTCGTTATGTTTTTTAATTTTTTTAATCAATTTTAGAATAAGGCTGTAACGTAACAAAATGTGGAAAAAGTCAAGGGGTCTGAATACTTTCCGAAGACACCGTATGTCCAGGTCAATATAATTGTTGTTTGTTCCTCTTGAGCTACTGTAGCCGACAACATTCCAAAGAACTCTTCCTCAAATATAGGACAAATTAATCTAAGATACATTTATGAAATCTGTAATACATTTTGATGTTTTTGCTGAGGTCTTTGTCGTGTAATTGTACATCTAACTAAGATGTTTGGTGCAGTAATTCTCAAGTGAAAAAATGTGAATGAGAACTAGTAGTCTCTCGTTGAATGACAACAAACACTTAATTGAAGAATCTCGTCCATAGTTCCAACTCCTACTAGGAGTAGTACTGTTAACCAATCACCAACAAAGGGAAGTAGACTTCGGCTAACGAACTTAGACCTAAAAAAATATATATGTTGTGTGCACGAACTACGGGAAAAAAACCTGTCAAATACCGAAACGAACAAAAAACGTCACAAAATGTTGTCATAATATACGCACAAACTGTTTTGACTTGGTAGCATATGATACATTTTACTCTCAGCCGTCTCTCTTTCTCACATTTACACATTCAATATGAAGACTCAGTACAGAGACACATTGATTGCATACAAACACAAACCTATACAAACACAGGAACATACAGAAGTCCCAGACACACACCTATACAAACACAGGAACATACAGAAGTCCCAGACACACACCTATACAAACACAGGGACATACAGAAGTCCCAGACACACACCTATACAAACACAGGGACATACAGAAGTCCCAGACACACACCTATACAAACACAGGGACATACAGAAGTCCCAGACACACACCTATACAAACACAGGGACATTCAAAGACTCAATCATGGACACTTACTGACAGCTGTGGCTGCTTTGTGTGATGTATTGTTGTCTCTACCTTCATGACCTTTGTGCTGTTGACTTTGCCCAATAATGTTTGTATCATGTTTTTGTGCTGCTACCATGTTGTGTTGCTACCATGTTGTGTTGCTACCATGTTGTGTTGCTACCATGTTGTGTTGCTACCATGTTGTGTTGCTACCATGTTGTGTTGCTACCATGTTGTGTTGCTACCATGTTGTGCTGCTACCATGTTGTGCTGCTACCATGTTGTGCTGCTACCATGTTGTGTTGTCATGTTTTGCTGCCTTGTAAGAAAACAACATAACATCTCTCTTTATGTAGTGTTGTGTGTCTCTCTTGTTGTGATGTGTGTTTTGTCCTATATTTATATTGGTTTTATTTTTAAAATCCCAGGCCCCCGTCCCCGCAGGAGGCCTTTTGCCTTTTGGTAGGCCGTCATTGTAAATAAGAATTTGTTCTTAACTGACTTGCCTGGTTAAATAAAAACTAAAAATACAGAAGCCCCAAACAGACACATGTACACTCGCTCAATTGGAGTGAAGTTGGGCCATCTATACATAGCAGCTCTTCACAGATCATTCTATCAGAACTATTTGTCTCTCTCTCTCTCGCTCTCTCTCAGATGCACACACACGGCGCTTCGGCCACAGGGGAGGAGGCTGGACTGATGCAATCTCACTTCAAAGCTCAAATAAACAAGACACACAATTCTTTATATATCACCTTTTTTCAAATTAAATTCAAGTGCTGATTTACACAATGTGTCCATAGATGTGCCTATACAACTACCCTACTTTTTAGTCCAATTATTTAGATTTTTCCACCAAGACTGCAATATAATACTATCCAACTAATGCATCCTATTGTCATTAGAAATGCTAATTCCTAAGAAGTGTGGTGGTTGTTAGCCCAACAAGCAGAGTGAGGACTGTAAGTGCTACAGACTGGGTGTCATTCATTGTTCATAGCCCTGTTTCTGTTACAGAGACTTCCCTCACAGTAGGACACAGACTTGGAGTCAGAACCCGAGTCAGAACCCGAGTCAGAACTAGAACCACACAGATTCCTGGAGACACAGCCTCGAAGAGTCACAGACCAACCATTACTAGCTGTCACTATGGAGAAAATATTGCAACATTAAAAATATTATAAAAAATAATACAATTTGAATAATATACACAGATAATTCAAATAAACTTAAGATTGATTAGAATTGTAAGTAACAATTACATGGACTAAAAGTAAAGCATGACTACAGGCAAACACACGTGTTGTGCATGTACTGTACCTGTACTGTACCTGTGTCGTTAAGACAGTGATCTTCAACTCCCTGACAGGTCACAACCTGAATACAAACGTCATCTTCTGAATCAGTGCAAGAAGCCCACTGAAGTCCATTGTGGGGGTCGTCTGAAGAAACAACAGGATAACTCATGTAAGGATCAGAAAACATTTTTTTTTTAATTCAACAAAGAACAATGAAGTTCAAAGTACAGAACAATATTTACCAGAGAACGTGTCACTGTTGCAGCCAGATGAGTTGCAGCATGAAGAAGTGAATTGTTGGAAACCGATATTCAAAGACATTTTGGGGCTTGACTGACAAAAACTGTCATCCATGCATCCCTTCACAATCCTCTCATTGATACTTGAGTTTGAACCTGAAAGGTAAAAATAAAATGAATCGTAATCCTGTTTTAATAAGATAGTACTTAATAAAATACCCACTTATTACAAGAATTGGGCATCATAACTGAAAGGGTCTGTCCGTAATAAAGAGAAGCTCTGCTTTTTTGACACCACACTCCACAAAGCAAGTCCTGCAGGCTCTAGTTTTATCTTATCTTGATTATTGTCCAGTCATGTGGTCAAGTGCTGCAAGGAAAGACCTAGTTAACTTCACTAGGGTATGTGGGACGCTAGCGTCAACCTCGTCAACAGCCAGTGAAACTGCAGGGCGCCAAATTCAAAACAACAGAAATCTCATAATTTAAATTCCTCAAACATACAAGTATTTTACACCATTTTAACGATACACTTGTTGTAAATCCAGCCACAGTGTCCGATTTCAAAAAGGCTTTACGACGAAAGCACACCAAACGATTATGTTAGGTCAGAGCCAAGTCACAGAAAAACACAGCCATTTTTCCAGCCAAAGAGAGGAGTCACAAAAAGCAGAAATAGAGATAAAATTAATCACTAACCTTTGATGATCTTCATCAGATGACACTCATAGGACTTCACGTTACACAATAAATGTGTGTTTTGTTCGGTAAAGTTCATATTTATATCCAAAAATCTGAGTTTACATTGGTGCGTTATGTTCAATAGTTCCAAAACATCCTTTGATTTTGCAGAGAGCCACATCAATTTACAGAAATACTTATAATAAACATGGCTAAAAGATACAACTGTTATGCATGGAATTTTAGATCCACTTCTTAATGCAACCGCTGTGTCAGATTTCAAAAAAACTTTACGGAAAAAGTACACCATGCAATAATCTGAGTACAGCGCTCAGACAACAAAAACAAGCCATACAGATATCCGCCATGTTGTGGAGTCAACAGAAGTCAGAAATAGCATTATAAATATTCACTTACCTTTGATGATCTTCATCAGAATGCACTCCCAGGAATCCCAGTTCCACAATAAATGTTTGATTTGTTCGATAAAGTCCATCATTTATGTCCAAATACCTCCTTTTTGTTTGCGCGTTTAGTACACAATCCAAACTCATGAGGCAAGAGCACTAGGTCCAGACGAAAGTTCAGACGAAAAGTCATATTACAGTTCGTAGAAACATGTCAAATGAAGTACAGAATCAATCTTTAGGATGTTTTTATCACAAATCTTCAATAATGTTCCAACCGGAGAATTCCTTTGTCTGTAGCAATGCAATGGAACGCAAGCTAACTCTCACGTGAACGCGCATGACCAGCTCATGGCAGACCTCTGACTCATGCAGCTCCCATTCCCCTCTCCTTCACAGTAGAAGCCTTAAACAAGGTACTAAAGACTGTTGACATCTAGTGGAAGCCTTAGGAAGTGCAATATGACCCCATAGACACTGTATATTCGATAGGCAATGACTTGAATATCTACAAACCTCAGATTTTCCACTTCCTGGTTGGATTTTTTCTCAGGTTTTGCCTGCCATATGAGTTCTGTTATACTCACAGACATCATTCAAACAGTTTTAGAAACTTCTGAGTGTTTTCTATCCAAATCTAATCAAATCTAATCTAATTATATGCATATTCTAGCTTTTATGGCTGAGTAGCAGGCAGTTTAATTTGGGCACGCTTTTCATCCAAAATTCCCAATGCTGCCCCCTACCCTAGAGAAGCTAAGCTGCAGCTGGTCCAGAACAGAGCGACACATCTCGCTCTTCATTGTAATCAGAGGGCTGATATAAATACTATGCATGCCAGTCTCTCTTGGCTGAGAGTTGAGGAAAGACTGTGTCATTTCTTGTTTTTAAAAGAAAACAATGTGTCAGAAATTCCTATTTGTTTGCATAGTCAACTTACACACAGCACTAACACACACACACTTACCCCACCAGACATGCCACCAGGGGTCTTTTCACAGTCACCAGGTCCAGAACAAATTCAAGAAAGCATATAGTATTATATAGAGACATGAGTTCTGACATGAACTGACATGTGAGTTCATGGAACTCCCTTCCATCTTACATAGAGCAAGTGAACAGCAAACCTGGTTTCAAAAAACTGATAAAGCAACACACGGCACAACGCCTCTCCCCCATGTGACCTACTGGTTGTGTGTACTGACATGTGACCTACTGGTTGTGTGTACTGACATGTGACCTACTGGTTGTGTGTACTGACATGTGACCTACTGGTTGTGTGTACTGACATGTGACCTACTGGTTGTGTGTACTGACATGTGACCTACTGGTTGTGTGTACTGACATGTGACCTACTGGTTGTGTGTACTGACATGTGACCTACTGGTTGTGTGTACTGACATGTGACCTACTGGTTGTGTGTACTGACATGTGACCTACTGGTTGTGTGTACTGACATGTGACCTACTGGTTGTGTGTACGCACCGACATGTACGTGTAGCTGATAGATGCACACACACACACTACATGTTAATGTTTTTAAATGTATGTACATTTTAAAGTCTATTTTCTTTCTGTAATGTATTTTTTGTTATGTGTCGGACCTAGTAAGACTAGCTGTCGCCATGGCGTCGCTAATGAGGATCCTAATAAATCAAATAAATAAACTGCAAACATAATTAATGAAAACAATTCCAGTCACAGATTTTGAGAGTTTTAACTTAGCAACATTGGAGTGGGTTGCTGTACGATGGTTTCCCCAGCGGATATCAATGTCAATTTCCCAAGTGCTAAATTGGATGTGTCCTCTGGCACTAACAACTACAGTGTCAAAAGTCGAAAAACAAAGGGGATTTTTCAAAACATATGACAAGCTAATACTACATTGTATGTTCATTCAAATGTACAATGTAAATGATGAATGTAAGCTGTCACCTGCAGTCTGAGAGGTTTTCATTTTACCGGACAATTGCAGAGAGCTGCTGGTGTTTGTAGAACAGTGGTTCTGAGCAGTTGGGGTCTGCTGGATCTTTACAGGTGAAGCACTGCAGACCATGAGGCACTGCAGCACTGCAGACCATGAGGCACCGCAGCACTGCAGACCATGAGGCACTGCAGCACTGCAGACCATGAGGCACTGCAGACCATGAGGCACTGCAGCACTGCAGACCATGAGGCACCGCAGCACTGCAGACCATGAGGCACCGCAGCACTGCAGACCATGAGGCACCGCAGCACTGCAGACCATGAGGCACCGCAGCACTGCAGACCATGAGGCACTGCAGCACTGCAGACCATGAGGCACTGCAGACCATGAGGCACTGCAGACCATGAGGCACTGCAGCACTGCAGACCATGAGGCACTGCAGCACTGCAGACCATGAGGCACTGCAGCACTGCAGACCATGAGGCACCGCAGCACTGCAGACCATGAGGCACCGCAGCACTGCAGACCATGAGGCACCGCAGCACTGCAGACCATGAGGCACCGCAGCACTGCAGACCATGAGGCACTGCAGCACTGCAGACCATGAGGCACCGCAGCACTGCAGACCATGAGGCACTGCAGACCATGAGGCACTGCAGACCATGAGGCACCGCAGCACTGCAGACCATGAGGCACTGCAGACCATGAGGCACTGCAGACCATGAGGCACTGCAGACCATGAGGCACCGCAGCACTGCAGACCATGAGGCACTGCAGACCATGAGGCACTGCAGACCATGAGGCACTGCAGACCATGAGGCACTGCAGACCATGAGGCACTGCAGACCATGAGGCACCGCAGCACTGCAGACCATGAGGCACTGCAGACCATGAGGCACCGCAGCACTGCAGACCATGAGGCACTGCAGACCATGAGGCACCGCAGCACTGCAGACCATGAGGCACCGCAGCACTGCAGACCATGAGGCACTGCGGACCATGAGGCACTGCAGCACTGCAGACCATGAGGCACTGCAGCACTGCAGACCATGAGGCACTGCAGCACTGCAGACCATGAGGCACTGCAGCACTGCAGACCATGAGGCACTGCAGACCATGAGGCACTGCAGCACTGCAGACCATGAGGCACTGCAGACCATGAGGCACTGCAGCACTGCAGACCATGAGGCACTGCAGCACTGCAGACCATGAGGCACTGCAGACCATGAGGCACCGCAGCACTGCAGACCATGAGGCACCGCAGCACTGCAGACCATGAGGCACCGCAGCACTGCAGACCATGAGGCACTGCAGACCATGAGGCACTGCAGCACTGCAGACCATGAGGCACTGCAGACCATGAGGCACTGCAGCACTGCAGACCATGAGGCACCGCAGCACTGCAGACCATGAGGCACTGCAGCACTGCAGACCATGAGGCACTGCAGACCATGAGGCACTGCAGCACTGCAGACCATGAGGCACCGCAGCACTGCAGACCATGAGGCACTGCAGCACTGCAGACCATGAGGCACTGCAGACCATGAGGCACCGCAGCACTGCAGACCATGAGGCACTGCAGACCATGAGGCACTGCAGCACTGCAGACCATGAGGCACCGCAGCACTGCAGACCATGAGGCACTGCAGACCATGAGGCACTGCAGACCATGAGGCACCGCAGCACTGCAGACCATGAGGCACCGCAGCACTGCAGACCATGAGCTGCTGAAAAAGAGACGGCTACAAGAAACATTCAAACAAAGTAACCCATTAGTCTCATATAACAAATAACTAAGAAAATCTAAGGTGTCTAATATATTAGCAGCGCGGAGCAGCAGAAAGGCCAGTAAAGACAGTAACGGTGTGTTTCATTCTGAGCAGAAGCAGTGATGAACAGTACAACTCTGTTTTAAGAACAGCTTGTACTGTACAGCCTCAAAAGAAGGAAAAACAAGATGGCAACATGACCTGCAATTCGATATATGTTTGTTCCATTTTCCAATGAACATGCTGCTATGTCATATTTAAATTTCCTTCTGGGTCATGCAAAATTATTGTTAAAGTCTACTTATCAGATATTTTCTCCCACTTAATGAGCTATAACCTTACAGTACCTTCAGTAGAAAACGATGATATAAAAGTATCACACTCAAGCTGAAAAATATCATATAACACATAATAAAAGCTGAATATTGCCTGACAGGCATAGATATATTTGGGCGTCTTGACATTTGCGGCGGCAAGTAGCCTAGTGGTTAGAGCGGTGGGCCAGTAACTGCAAAGGTTGCTGGATCAAATCCCAGAGCTGACAATGTAAAAATCTCTTGTACAGAACAATGCAGTAAACCCACTGTTCCCTGATGGGCTGTCATTGTAAATAAGAATTTGTTCATAACTCACTTGCCAAGTCACAAACAGGTTAAAATTGTATTGAATTGCTGGAATACATTGTGTTTCAGTATGAGTCAGACATTCAGTGTGTTTTTTATCCTCTACATACAGACAACCTAAAAGACATCCTATGGTCTAAAAGACTGGACATCTATGGTCATCCTTACACACACAAAGTTACATTTACACACTGATACATATATGCATGCATATATACACACACACACACACACACACACACACACACACACACGGCGCTACTGCCACAGAGCTGCAGCAACATTGAGATGATCTGAAATGAATAGTTGAAGCGATAAATGTCAGACTGTTAAACAGCCACAGAGAGAAAGTATACACACTCAGAACTTACACACTCTTTCTGAGCCCTGTCTCCAGGACCCTGTAAGTGTGTGTGTGTGTGTGTGTGTGTGTGTGTGTGTGTGTGTGTGTGTGTGTGTGTGTGTGTGTGTGTGTGTGTGTGTGTGTGTGTGTGTGTGTGTGTGTGTGTGTGTGTGTGTGTGTGTGTGTGTGTGACAGAGACAGTAGGACTGTGTTAGAGTGCTTCATCTTTGTGAACAGTGTGTGATCCCCTACTTAAGGGTGTACCTCTGAGCTCTTGGTTTTCCTCTTGATATTATCCTGGAGGATGTGGAGGAGAGGAGGCTGGGCTAATGCAATCTCACATGACAGCTCAAATAAGCAAGACACACACACACACACACGGTGAAGCTCCAAGTAGGAGTAATTTGCAGTGACAGGTTTCTCGGTTAGATTTAAACCTGTCTTAAGAGAGATCGACTTTATCCACATTTTGTAGTGTTACAGCACTGGATTTAAAATTAATTCAATTGCGATGTTTTGTCACTAGCCTACACACAATACCCCATAATGTCAAAGTGGAATTATGTTCACTCTGTATGCAATAATAGTGTTTAACATGATTTTGGAATGACTACCTCATCTCTGTACCCCACACATACGATTATCTGTAAGGTCCCTCAGTCGAGCAGTGATTTTCAAACACAGAGAGGTTTTCCATTGCCTCCCAAAGAAGGGGACCAATTGGTAGATGGGTAAAACATATTTTTTTAAATAAGCAGACATCGAATATACCTTTGAGCATGTTGAAGTTATTCACCACACTTTGGATGGTGTATCAATACACCCAGTCACTACAAAGATACAGGTGTCTTCCCTAACTCAGTTGCCAGAGAGAAAGGAAACCGCTCAGGGATTTCACCATGAAGCCAATGGTGACTTTAAAACAGTTACAGAGTTTAATGGCTGTGATAGGAGAAAACTATGTGGCAAAATGTGAAAAAGCAATTAACTTTTGGTCCTGAATACAAAGTGTTCTCTTTTTGGGAAAATCACCTCTCTATATTTGCAAGCATAATGGTGGCTGCATCATTTTGTGGGTATGCTCGTAATCGTTCCTTAACGTACTGAGGAGTTTTTCAGGATAAAAAATTAATGGAATGGAGCTACGTAAGCACAGGCAAAATCCTAGATGAAAACCTGGTTCAGTCTGCTTTACACCAGACACTGGGAGATTAATTCACCTTTCAGCAGGACAATAACCTTGTCACGCCCTGACCGTAGAGAGCTTTTTATGTCTCTATTTTGGTTTGGTCAGGGTGTGATTTGGGTGGGCATTCTATGTTCCTTTTTCTATGATTTCTATTTCTGTGTGTTTGGCCGGGTGTGGTTCTCAATCAGAGGCAGCTGTCTTTCGTCTCTGATTGAGAACCATACTTAGGTAGCTTTTCCCCACCGATGCTTTGTGGGTAGTTGTTTTCTGTTTTGTGTTTCTGCACCTGACAGGACTGTTTCGTTTTCGTTCATTCTCTTTGTTATTTTGTTTAGTGTTCAGTTTAAAGAAAAATAACATGAACACTTACCACGCTGCGCTTTGGTCCACTTCTTCATGCAACGATGACCGTTACAAACCTAAAACACAAGGGAAAAATCTACAGTGGAGTTGCTTATGAAGAAGACATTGAATGTTCCTTCGTGGCCTAATTACAGTTTTGACTTAAATCTTTGGCAAGACCTGTAAATGGTTTTTAAAGAATAATGGCCAAATGTTACAGTATCCAGGTGTGGAAAGCTCTTAGAGACTTACCCAGAAAACCCCACAGCTGTAATTGCTCCCAAAGGTGCTTCTTATGTAAATGAAATATTTCTGTGTTTAATTTTCAATACATTTGCAAACATTTCTAAAAACATGTGTTCACTTTGTCATTATGGGGTATTGTGTAGATGGGTGAGATAAAATAAATAAATATTTAATCCATTTTGATTTCAGGCTGTAACAGAAAATTATGTGGAATAAATCAAGGGGTATGAATACTTTCTGAAAGCACTGTACATGTACACCTATTGACGTTAAATATCAGTGTGTGTGGACGTGTTAAACTATTCTTGTACATGTACACCTATTGATTTCAGAATTGTAAATGAAAAAAATGTGGACCAACTGGGGACATTTTGTTGGTCCCCACAAGGTCAAATTATATTTCTAGGGGGTTTAGGGTTAACCACAAATGTGGTTTCTACTGACAATTGAGATGTACAAACTATGGCATAAGGTTACGACGAGCGGAGAAGAGACAATCCATAATTTAAATTAAGACATTAATGAGCGAGCTAGGACGGACGTAGTCAATATAACTATTTGTTCAGCACTTTTGAAATGACTGATTTCCTCATATCCGCTCGTCATCCCCTTACGCCATCATTTGTACATCTCAGTTGTCAGTAGAAACCACATTTGTTTAAGCAAGTCAGCCAGGTTGTTTCTATACTTTGCAGCCTGTTTAGATTCACAATACATCCCACCGACATCACACAAAACCTATTGTACATTTGGTAACACAGCTATGACTGACACAGCTATTATTAGATAATGATATGTCACACACACACACACACACACACACACACACACACACACACACACACACACACACACACACACACACACACACACACACACACACACACACACTGATATCTGACGTCAATAGGCTTTATTAACAAATTCATTAACAAGTTTAATAAATCCATGGCAACATTTCAGAAGAGTTTCTGTTCACTACCAACACCATCAAGTATTTGTTTTTTGTGTCAGAATTTTTATATTCAGCCGCCTTCTAATGAGCAAAAGGCAACAGATCCCACAGTATTCTAGTGGGCCTGGGAGTGAATGTTTTTACACTTTTGACAACACAGAAGCAGGTCCCCATATAGCCAATCTTGTTTCTGTTGCAGAGATTTCCCTCACAGCAGGACACATAGCTGGAGTCAGAACCGTAGTCAGAACCAGTCAGAACCAGAGTCAGAGTTGGAGTCAGAATCGGAGTCAGAATCGGAGTCAAAACCAGAGTCAGAACCAGAGTCAGAACCAGAGTCAGAACCGTAGTCAGAACCAGTCAGAGTTGGAGTCAGAGTTGGAGTCAGAACCGGAGTCAGAACCAGTCAGAACCAGAGTCAGAGTTGGAGTCAGAGTTGGAGTCAAAACCAGAGTCAGAACCGGAGTCAGAACCGGTGTCAGAACCGGAGTCAGAACCGGAGTCAGAACCAGAGTCAGAACCAGAGTCAGAACCAGAGTCAGAACCAGAGTCAGAACCAGAGTCAGAACCGGAACCACATAGACTCCTGGAGACACAGCCTCGAAGAACCCCTCTGAATCAGAGAGGTCCACGTCATCAGCGCCTGGGGAGCAGCAGCAGTTGTGATAATAAGAAGATTGTGGGAGCTGTTTTGTTAGACCTCAGTGCAGCTTTTGATGTCATTGATCTTAACATATTGCTGAAAATACGTAGGTGGATTTACATCCTCTGTATTATCATGGATTGAGAGTTAAGTTTTTAATAGAACACAGAGGGTTTTCGTTAATGGAAGTCTCTCTCATGCAAATTCAGTTGAGTGTGGTGTACCGCAAGGCAATCGGCTAAGTCCATTATTGTTTAACGTAGAGCTCTAATCAGTTTTAGAATAGTAACTAGCAATACGTTGGTGCAATAGGCTGGGGATCATTTGAAGAAACAACAAGACAACTCATGTAAGGATCAGGTAAAAACTTGTACAACTCATGAAAGCACCATGGAGTTCAATGAGGGTTTAGAAAAATATTTACCAAAAGTGTCACTGTTGCAGCCAGATGAGTTGCAGCATGAAGAAATTAATTGTTGTAAACCGATATTCAAAGACATTTAGGGGCTTGACTGACAAAGATTTTCATCCATGCATCCCTTGACGTTGACAATCGTCTCATTAATACCATAGTTTGAACATGAAAATATTCAGTTCCATTTACAGTGCATTTGGAAAGAATTCAGACCTCTTGACTTTTATCCACATTTTGTTAGGTTACAGCCTTATTCTAAAATGTATTAATAAAAAAACATGTCTTCAGCAATCTACACACAATACCCCATAATCGCAAAACAAAAACAGGTTTTTAGATATTTTTTTTTATAAATCACATTTCCATAAGTATTCAGACCCTTTACTCAGTACTTTGTTTAAATCGATTGCTCAGTTTGGCTGGGTGGCCAGTTCTAGGAAGAGTCTTTGAGATTGACTTGATCCCCAAATGCTAATGTTGCTAAATGTTTGCATTGGCTAGTTTAACAAAAATCAAAGTGTGGATTGCAGTCGTTCCTTGTCCATTGACTGCTTTCAAGGTCAGGAAACAAATATCGAAATATGAACATTTGCTGAACTAGATCCACAGACGATGCAATTGCCATCACACTGCCCTATCCCATCTGGACAAGAGGAATACCTATGTAAGAATGCTGTTCATTGAATATAGCTCAGCATTCAACACCACAGTACCCTCCAAGCTCATCATTAAGCTCGGGGCCCTGGGTCTGAACCCGCCCTGTGCAACTGGGTCCTGGACTTCCTAACTGGCTGCCCCCAGGTGGTGAAGGTAGGAAACAACACCTCCACCCCGCTGATCCTCAACACAGGGGCCCCACAAGGGTGCATGCTCAGCCCCCTCCTGTACTCCCTGTTAACCCATGACTGCGTGGCCATGCAAGCCTCCAAATCAATCATCAAGTTTTCAGATGACACAATAGTAGTAGGCCTGATTACCAACAATGATGAGACAGCCTACAGGGAGGAGGTGAGGGCCCTTGGAGAGTGGTGCCAGGAAAATAACCTCTCACTCAACGTCAACACAACAAAGGAGCTGATTGTGGACTTCAGGAAACAGAAGAGGGAGCACCGCCCTATCCAAATCGACGGGACAGTAGTGGAGAAGGTGGAAAGCTTCAAGTTCCTCGGCGTACACATCACTTTCAAACTGAAATGGTCCACCCACACAGACAGTGTGGTGAAGAAGGCGCAACAGCGCCTCTTCAACCCAATGTCACAGGAAGGCCAAAAAGATCATCAAGGACAACAACCACCCGAGCCTTCTGGCCTGTTCACCAGAAGGCGAGGTCAGTACAGGTGCATCAAAGCTGGGACCGAGAGACTGAAAAACAGCTTATATCTCAAGGCCATCAGACTGTTAAATAGCCATCACTAGCTGGCTTCCACCTAGTTACGCAACCTTGCACCTTAGAGGCTGCTGGCCTATATACATAGACTTGGAATCACTGGCAACTTTAATAATGGAACACTAGTCACTTTAATAATGTTTAAATAATGTTTACATACTGCTTTACTCATCTCATATTTGTATACTATATTCTATTCTACTGTATTTTAGTCAATGCCACTCCGACATTTCTCAATCTAATATTTATATATTTCTTAATTCCATTCTTTTACTTTTAGATTTGTGTACATTGTTTTGAAATGTTTTAAATACTACTGTACTGTTGGATCTAGGAACACAAGCATTTTGCTACACTCGCAATAACATCTGCTAAATATGTGTATGTGACCAATTAAATTTGATTTGATCCCTTTAACTTAACAACATTGGGCAGGGTTGCACTGTGCCACTGTTGCCGAATAGAGATACCAATGCAAATGGAGAGACCAATGCTAATGGAGAGACCAATGCTAATGGAGAGACCAATGCTAATGGAGGATCATATGTTATATTTAATGACTATTCAAATACAATGTAACCAGGAGCTGTCAAATTGTGATGCAGTCATTGAATGGAAATGTGTCGCTAATTTTGTAAAGTTCCCAATCACTTTTTTACCCTCTTGGTTCAGGAATTGACAGTTATCTGTACAATGTAAATTACTTATGTAAGTAGTCAACTGCTGTCCGAGAGGTTTTCTCAGATATAATGACAATGTAATGTTATCTTACCAGAGGATTGCTGAGAGCTGCTGGTGTTTGTACAACATACTTCTCCAACACTGCAAGTCTCCAGGGTTTGTTCTGAGCAGATGGGGTCTGCTCGATCTCAGGTAAACCAAACAGACCTGGGTTCAAGCACATGATCTCAGGTAAACCAAACAGACCTGGGTTCAAGCACATGATCTCAGGTAAACCAAACAGACCTGGGTTCAAGCACATGATCTCAGGTAAACCAAACAGACCTGGGTTCAAGCACATGATCTCAGGTAAACCAAACAGACCTGGGTTCAAGCACATGATCTCAGGTAAACCAAACAGACCTGGGTTCAAACACATGATCTCAGGTAAACCAAACAGACCTGGGTTCAAGCACATGATCTCAGGTAAACCAAACAGACCTGGGTTCAAACACATGATCTCAGGTAAACCAAACAGACCTGGGTTCAAACACATGATCTCAGGTAAACCAAACAGACCTGGGTTCAAGCACATGATCTCAGGTAAACCAAACAGACCTGGGTTCAAACACATGATCTCAGGTAAACCAAACAGACCTGGGTTCAAGCACATGATCTCAGGTCAACCAAACAGACCTGGGTTCAAACACATTTGAGATACTGTATTTGAACCCAGGTCTGTTTGAGTTGTTTGAGATACTGTATTTGAAAATGAGTATAGTAGGCTATTTATACTTTCAAATACTTCTAATAGAGGAATTTGATTTGGCACCACATTATTAGAAAAAACTCAAATACACAAAATATAAGTATTTAAATAGCAAATATTAAATATACATATATATGAATCCAGGTCTGAAAGTAAGACAATAGTCTTATTAGACATACAGTATAATTACCAAAATATAAGCTGAAACAGTGATTAACAGTACAACTCATGTGAGCTGAAGCAGTAGTTAACAGTACAACTCATGTGAGCTGAAGCAGAAATTAGCAGTACAACTCATGTGAGCTGAAGCAGTAATCAACAGTACAACTCATGTGAGCTGAAGCAGTAATCAACAGTACAACTCATGTGAGCTGAAGCAGTAATCAACAGTACAACTCATGTGAGCTGAAGCAGTAATTAACAGTACAACTCATGTGAGCTGAAGCAGTGATTAACAGTACAACTCATGTGAGCTGAAGCAGTAATTAACAGTACAACTCATGTGAGCTGAAGCAGAAATTAACAGTACAACTCATGTGAGCTGAAGCAGTAATCAACAGTACAACTCATGTGAGCTGAAGCAGTAATTAACAGTACAACTCATGTGAGCTGAAGCAGGGATTTACAGTACAACTCATGTGAGCTGAAGCAGGGATTTACAGTACAACTCATGTGAGCTGAAGCAGGGATTTACAGTAAAACTCATGTGAGCTGAAGCAGAAATTACAACTCATGGCTGTTTTCAGGACCTTATATACTATATAGTCACAAAAGAGTGAAAGACAAAATTTTAAAAACAATAAGAATTGTGCAAATCAATCTTTGTTTTTTCCTGGGACATTCCAACCATTTTCCCAGAAGCTACCAGAAAATGTTCTCCTGGCTCACACAGACATTGTCACCTTGTTCAAATCTACCTACCAGGTCGTTTCTCCCACCCTTTTCCCAGAACCTACTGGTATATACAATTTACATTTCCTCCTGGCTCAAACACAGACGGCTGAGAAATATAATATTGCACAGAACAAAAGCAGAATATTGCATGTCATGTTACCATTGTATGCCTTAACATGTTCCCAATGTATTCAATTGCTGAACGATTGTGTGTTTGTTCATAAGTATCAGTATGTGTTTGGGGTCATTTCTCAGGCATACAATAATGTTCTTAATCCTCTCCAAACAATATAGACATTCTAGAAGACTGGACCTCTATGATCTGGAAGACTGGACCTCTATTGTCTAGAAGACTGGACCTCTATTGTCTAGAAGACTGGACCTCTATTGTCTAGAAGACTGGACATTTACTGTCTAGAAGACTGGACATCTATTGTCTAGAAGACTGGACATCTATTGTCTAGAAGACTGGACATCTATTGTCTAGAAGACTGGAACTCTATTGTCTAGAAGACTGGACATCTATTGTCTGGAAGACTGGACATCTATTGTCTAGAAGACTGGACCTCTATTGTCTGGAAGACAATTCCTCCATGAGGTAGCAGCAGGATCACAGCACAACTAACAAATAATTCAACTTTACTTTACCCAGCTGTTAATTACTTCTATTCATACTAGGTTTGGTGAGAATAAAGCACTTGATAACACAACAATCTACTTCCTGTCTCATCTGTTTTTCTGCATCCTCTCTCTCTCGCTCTCTCGCTTTGTCTCAGTCACTCTGTCGGTCTCAGGAGGAGTTAAAACCTGAGTTACCCTCCCTCAGTCTCTCATCTTTCTATCTCTCTGCCTCTCATCCACTCTGAGTGTAATTTGTATCTGGCCTCACTCCCTCCCTGTCTAGATGATTAGTAGTCTCCCCTCCACTCTAGTTTGAGAAACAGACGCCTCACAAGTCCTGAACTGGCAACTTCATTAAATAGTAACTGTAAAACACCAGTCTCAACGTCAACAGTGAAGAGGCGACTCCGGGATACTGGCCTTCTAGGCATACAAATTACACTCAGAGTGGATGAGCGGCAGAGAGATAGAAAGATGAGAGAAGGCCAGCACCCTGGAGTCGCCTATTCCTTGTTCACTTTGAGACTGGTGTTTTGGGGGTACTATTTAATGAAGCTGCCAGTTGAGGACTTGTGCGGCGTCTGTTTCTCAAAGTAGACACTCTAATGTACTTGTCCTCTTGCTCAGTTGTGCACCGGGGCCTCCCACTCCTCTTTATATTCTGGTTAGAGCCAGTTTGTGCTGTTCTGTGGAAGTTGTAGTACACAGCCTTGTACCAGATCTTCAGTTTCTTGGCAATTTCTCACATGGAATAGCCTTCATTTCTCAGAACAAGAATAGACTGACGAGTTTCAGAAGAAAGTTATTTGTTTCTAGCCATTTTGAGCCTGTAATGCCCCAGATACTCAACTAGTCTAAAGAAGGCCAGTTTTATTGCTTCTTTAATCAGAACAACAGTTTTCAGCTGTGCTAACATAATTGCAAAAGGGTTTTCTAATGATAAATTAGCCTTTTAAAATGCTAAACTTGGATTAGCTAACACAATGTGCCATTGGAACACAGGAGTGATTGTTGCTGATAATTGGTCTCTGTACGCCTGTGTAGATATTCCATAAAAAATCAGCCGTTTCCAGCTACAATAGTCATTAACAACATTAACAATGTCTACATTGTATTTCGGATCAATTTGAAATTATTTTAATGGACAAAAAATTAGCTTTTCTTTCAAAAACAAGGACATTTCTAAGTGACCCCAAATTGTTAAATGGTAGTGCATGTCTTCCATTTATAAACCCTCCTCTCTCTCTCTCTCTCTCTCCCCTCTCTCTCCTCTCCCCACCCTCTCTATTTTCTCTCTCTCTCTCTCCTCTCTCCACCCTCTCTATTTTCTCTCTCTCCCCACCCTCTCTATTTTCTCTCTCTCCTCTCTCTCTCTCCCCTCCTCACCCTCTCTATTTTCTCTCTCTCTCTCCTCTCCCCACCCTCTCTATTTTCTCTCTCTCCTCTCCTCACCCTCTCTATTTTCTCTCTCTTTGTAACGATATTCCTCTTCTTCTGATGAAGAGTAGTCAAGATCGGACCAAAACGCAGCGTGGTAAGTGTCCATGTTAAATGTATTTAACTCAGAACACTAAATAACAAAAACAACAAAAAAACGAACGAAACCGAAACAGTTCTGTCTGGTGCAGACACAAAGACAGAAAACAACAACCCACAAAACACAGGTGGGATGAGGCTACCTAAGTATGGTTCTCAATCAGAGACAACGATAGACAGCTGCCTCTGATTGGGAACCATACCAGGCCAAACACATAGAAATACAAAACATAGAACAACATAGAACACCGGACATAGAATGCCCACCCAAACTCACGCCCTGACCAACCAAAATAGAGACATAAAAAGGATCTCTAAGGTCAGGGCGTGACACTCTCCTCTCTCTCTTCTCTCCTCTCCCCACCCTCTCTCTCTCTCTCCTCCCCCTCTCTCTTTCTTTTCTCTCTAGCATCTCTCTCTCTCTTTCTCTCTCTCATCTCTCTCTCTCTTTCTCTCTCTCTCTCTCTCTCTCAGGGAGAGTGGCTGTAGAGGTTAATATTTTATGAGAGAGTCATCTCTACTGAGTATGATGAGTTGCAGTGCCCTTTTAGCTGTGTGTGTATGTGCACATGCTGAAGAGTGTATGTACGTATATTTATGTATGAATATAAAGCATTTGAGTCATCTATCTAAGATTAGAATCTTTTTCTATTTCATGGTCCAATTGAAATGTGAGAATGAGCGAGTGAGAGAGTGAGGGATTTTAATGACGCTGTATCTCTTTTTCCACTTACTTCTCTCTCCCTCTCCTTTCTCCTCCTTTTCTCGCTGCCCACCGCAGTGTTATGCCTCTCTCTCTTCCTTGTCTCCCTTCTCTCCCCCTCTCTCTCTTCCCTGTCTCCCTTCCCTCCCCCTATCTCTTTGTAATGTCTGCATTAGGTATTCTGCAGTCGTCCTCAGCTGTCACCACAGCACTGGATGTGTGAGCGTGTCTGAAGCACTTAAGGATCTTATATCATCTTTTCATCTCTCCTCATCTTTACCTTAACCCCCCCCCTTCTCTCCCTCTCTCTCTTCTCTATCTAGCTCTCTGTTCTCCATCTATGTTTCTCACACTTTCTCCCAGGAGCTATACAGACCAGGAAAGGAGAGGCGGATCACCTTCACTGTGTTTCATCTATGATATGATCTGACGGGAAGTCCGTCTTTCTCTACACACTGCTATCTCTCTCTATTCCTCACTTCCTTCATCTCAAACATACACACACACTTACTCGTGTTACTGACGGATTACTGACCCAAAAAACATCCTCTCATTTAATTTTGATTTTCATCTCCCTGTCTCTGTGTCTGTCTCTCTCTCTCTCTCCCGCCATCTCTCTCTCTCGCTCTCTGTTTATCTTCTCTCTCTGATTCTCTTCTCTCTCTCTCTCTCTCTCTCTCTCTCTCTTCTCTCTATCCTCTCTCTCTTCAGTGTGTATTTTAGTCATGCTGTGGTCAGCTGATGAGTTAGTCTCTGTGGACAGTTTATTGTCCTCCCTGTCCCTGTTGACTTTGCGTGCTCGTGTGTGTCCTTGGATCATGTCCTTAAGGACCCTCCGTCCCCAAACCAAAGGGCCCTCCAGTTATTATACCCAATCTAAGTCAGTTAGACCAAATCCTAATTACATCACATGAAAGGAGATCGATTACACTCAAAGTCACATTCATCTCTTGCCCTTGTTTAATTTATTTTTTATTTAACCTTTATTTAACTTGTGTAGAGAAATGTCCCCTACACATGAATGGAAAGGACTAAATAAATTAATATGACAAACAAACAGAGAGAGAGACTATGGAGAGAGAGAAAGACAAACAGATACAGATGCACAGCACCATCAGTCTCGTGTTAGTGTACCATAACGTTAACACCCTAGTTATCTAGATGACTATATATAGTAGAACAGGGTTACCATGACACCCTAGTTATCTAGATGACTATATATAGTAGAACAGGGTTACCATGACACCCTAGTTATCTAGATGACTATATATAGTAGAACAGGGTTACCATGACACCCTAGTTATCTAGATGACTATATATAGTAGAACAGGGTTACCATGACACCCTAGTTATCTAGATGACTATATATAGTAGAACAGGGTTACCATGACACCCTAGTTATCTAGATGACTATATATAGTAGAACAGGGTTACCATGACACCCTAGTTATCTAGATGACTATATATAGTAGAACAGGGTTACCATGACACCCTAGTTATCTAGATGACTATATATAGTAGAACAGGGTTACCATGACACCCTAGTTATCTAGATGACTATATATAGTAGAACAGGGTTACCATGACACCCTAGTTATCTAGATGACTATATATAGTAGAACAGGGTTACCATGACACCCTAGTTATCTAGATGACTATATAGTAGAACAGGGTTACCATGACACCCTAGTTATCTAGATGACTATATAGTAGAACAGGGTTACCATGACACCCTAGTTATCTAGATGACTATATATAGTAGAACAGGGTTACCATGACACCCTAGTTATCTAGATGACTATATATAGTAGAACAGGGTTACCATGACACCCTAGTTATCTAGATGACTATATAGTAGAACAGGGTTACCATGACACCCTAGTTATCTAGATGACTATATATAGTAGAACAGGGTTACCATGACACCCTAGTTATCTAGATGACTATATAGTAGAACAGGGTTACCATGACACCCTAGTTATTTAGATGACTATATATAGTAGAACAAGGTTACCATGACACCCTAGTTATCTAGATGACTATATATAGTAGAACAGGGTTACCATGACACCCTAGTTATCTAGATGACTATATAGTAGAACAGGGTTACCATGACACCCTAGTTATCTAGATGACTATATATAGTAGAACAGGGTTACCATGACACCCTAGTTATCTAGATGACTATATATAGTAGAACCGGGTTACCATGACACCCTAGTTATAAACTCAGCTAGAAAAGAACCGTCCTCTCACGGTCAACTGAGTTTATTTTCAGCAAACTTAACATGTGTAAATATTTGTATGAACATAACAAGATTCAACAACTGAGACATAAACTGAACAAGTTCCACAGACATGTGACTAACAGAATTGGAATAATGTGTCCCTGAAGAAAGGGGGAGGGTCAAAATCAAAAGTAACAGTCAGTATCTGGTGTGGCCACCAGCTGCACGAATTACTGCAGTGTATCTCCTCCTCATGGACTGCACCAGATTTGACAGCTCTTGCTGTGAGATGTTACCCCACTCTTCCACCAAGGCACCTGCAAGTTCCTGGACATTTCTGTGGGGAATGGCCCTAGCCCTCACCCTCCGATCCAACAGGTCCCAGATGTGCTCAATGGGATTGAGATCCGGGTCTTCGCTGGCCATGGCAGAACACTGACATTTCCTGTCTTGCAGGAAATCACGCACAGAATGAGCAGTATGGCTGGTGGCATTGTCATGCTGGAGGGTCATGTCAGGATGAGCCTGCAGGAAGGGTACCACATGAGGGAGGAGGATGTCTTCCCTGTAACGCACAGCGTTGAAATTGCCCGCAATGACAACAAACTCAGTCCGATGATGCTGTGACACACTGCCCCAGACCTCCACCTCCAAATCGATCCCGCTCCAGAGTACAGGCCTCGGTGTAACGCTCATTCTTTCGACGATAAACACGAATCCGACCATCACCTCTGGTGAGACAAAACCGCGACTCGCCAGTGAAGAGCACTTTTTGCCAGTCCTGTCTGGTCCAGCGACGGTGGGTTTGTGCCCATAGGCAACATTGTTGCCGGTGATGTTTGGTGAGAACCTGCCTTACAACAAGCCTACAATCCCTCAGTCCAGCCTCTCTCAGCCTATTGCGGACAGTCTGAGCACTGATGGTGGGATTGTGCGTTCCTGGTGTAACTCGGGCAGTTGTTGTTGCCATCCTGTACCTGTCCCGCAGGTGTGATGTTTGGATGTACCGATCCTGTGCAGGTGTTATTACACATGGCCTGCCACTGAGAGGACGATCAGCTGTCCATCCTGTCTCCCTGT